>NC_044276.1:1943475-2038658 GCF_003957555.1 Calypte anna | reverse complement strand
GCCGATTACCAATACCAAATACCAACTTGCCTATTCTCGTCGCCGCGAGTGGCAAGTGCTGGATCTGCACAGCTTTCTACTTGCTGTGTCTTACGACCAGCGCCCAATACCAAATACCAAACTTGCCTATACTCGTCGCCGTGAGTGGCAAGTGCTGGATCTGCACAGCTTTCTACTTGCTGTGTCTTACGACCAGCGCCTAGGCTTCCAAACAACCAATCCTAATACTAACTTATTTCTATAAGGAATTAAGCACCTTCGGGCTTACCTTATGGTCGTCCGTCGGGCGCGGGGTCGGGCACGGGTTGATGTCTCCTCCAGGAATCACCTGGTGCTGGCTTTTGAAGTGGATCAGCACGTGAACCGCCCCAGCCGCCTCCGGAGTCCCATCTGGGTCGCCAGAAAACTGTTGCCCGTAACCAAAACACAAACCAACAGTCAGTTTATGCGGTGCTTTATTCAGGGCCCGGGAAGCCTGAGGACTAGCGTCCCAAGTCAGGGTTCCGAAGACCCTCGTTTTTGGTTCAGCTTTTATACTTTTTTCATTACAGGCCACGTACAGAGTTACATAAATTTTAGTCACAAACTGTCACATAGATCATGCAGATAACAATAGACAACAGTCACATAGATCTTACAAATAACAATAGATAGTCATCTCTTAAACTGTAAATCCACGGTTTACCGTTTCAGCTGTCATTACCACCTGGCCCACCACCTGGATACAATATTTTATCTTGATCTTTGGTATATGGTATCAGTTTACTTAACTATTCTCCTTTTGATTAATGTTTTTGCTGATGGGGTCAACACACTCCTTATTCTCCTTTGATCATTGTTCTTGTAAGGGTCAGCTCACTCTTAACTAGTTACTTATTCCCAGAGTTTTAGTCTACCCGAGCCCCTTCTAACTCTTAGTTCGTCCATTTTAAAATTTTACAACCAATATTATTTTATTTCTACTATAAACTGCAACAGTCTCGTTAGGGCCTTGTATTGTTCACACTGTTTCAGTGGTAATTTCCATGTCTCAACTGCTTTGTCTAGCCCCATATTCACTTCTTACTCAGTTTAATTCTTTTTCTGAATTTTACTGGTTAGGAATACAAATTCATTAACATATATTACAGGGGGGTTGTGCTTCACCTTAATTGGTTGTGCTTCACGAATTTAACACCTTAAAAGGTGTTGAATTAATCACCTTTTATATCCAGATCAAATTCAAACTCAGTCCCTGAAGATTCAGTTGAAATATTTCTTCAATATTCCTGGGGATCCCAAAATCCGGGTTCTTCAACCTCTGTTCAAAAACCAATCCCCACCCAGAGCAGAGATATTTGGTTTATTAAGTTCTGCCCAGAAAAGGTGCCAGGAAACATTTCCCCAAAGCCTGAAGCCATTTGGAGAAGACATTAGGGTTTGCTATGCAGACCAAAGACAAAGAAGAACCTTCAGGGCAGTAAAGGCTGCCTTGGTTATTGTCCTCCTGATCTACACCTGAAAACACTGATTCAACAGCTTATCTCCAGTCTCCCACCTCTATTTTTTGTTATCAGGTCAGGAAGTGTGTCCTCCCATTCCCTCCTCCCCACCCCCTTTACACCAGCCCTTCAGGTTTTTAAGCTTGGAATAACCTTTGTGGCTGTTAACCCTTTTTTCAACAACAAATCCCCCCTTTGAGACTCATGGGGGTATTTTACACAGCCCATAACCTTCACTTGTTCTGTTCATGTAGAACCACAAATCCCCAGGATGCTCTAAGCCCCATCCAACCTGGTCTTGAACAGTTCCAGGGATAGGGCAGACAGAGATTCTCTGGGCAACCTCATCCAGTGTCTCGTCTCCCTCACAGAAAAGAATTCCTTCCTCATATATCAAGTCAATCACCCCTCTTCAAATCTGAAACCATTTCCCCATTGTCTGGTCACTCCAAGCCTTTGTCAAAAGTCCCTCCTCATCCCTCCTCATTTGATTATTTTGTGATAAAATGTGTAACATTTGGAAGTGATGAAGGGGGTACCAGGTGATCATCCCCAAAGCTCACACCACTTTGAACAAGCCTTGCAGTTTAGAAAGTTTTTAATCACTGGAAAACCCCTTGGAGGGGAAAGGGGAGAAGGAATGGAGCCCCGAGGGTTGAAATGAAAAGAGACAGTTTGTGATCATACTGTGGAACACTGGGGTTGGCCAGGTCAGACCATCTGCCCTGGATTTTAGCCCATGGTCACATGTATCCCTCATTACGGACCAGAAGAGAACCCAACACAACATTTCTGATCTCCCTTGCTTTGGTTTAGTTGGAGTCTGCAGAAAAAATATATTTTAGAATGAATTCTGCCCAGGATTAGAAACAAGATTTGCCTGAAGTGTAAGTGAAGGATAAGAAAGAACCCTCAGGGCAGTAACCACTGGGTTGGTCATTGTCCCCCTGAGTTTACACCTGAAAGCAGTGAATTAACAGCCTCTTATCTCCAGGTCCTGGGGGCTTTGTGTTGAGATTGGGTCAGCACCACCCAGCTGTGATGTGTCCCCTGCCCATGCCACAAGCCTGATGTCCCCACCCCCCTCAGGACACACCCTTGCTGTCCCCCCCTTCCAACTTCCAACCTTTCCCCCCAGGGCAAGTTAATTACTGCTGAACACCAGTGGGGGTGTGGCTAAGCCAGGTGTCTTGGGCTGCAGTTTTCCTGCAGTGTGCCTGATACCTGCTCCTCTTGTTTTGATAAGATAGCTGAGGGCATTTACACTGGGGTGTGGATACTTGCATGTATATGATTAGCAATAATCAATGGCAAGGTTAGGACTAAGTCTTTTGCCCTTGGACATTTTGTTGAGTTTTGTCTTAGCATCTTCAGTGCTATGCTTTGATGTTAAGCTACAAGGACATTTTGTTTGTTTGTTTGTTGGTTGATGATTAAAATGGCTCCTCTGGGAAGGTGATGGTCATGGGAAGTGGAGGAGGAGGTCCCAGGTGTGGGAACATGGCCTGGTAGGATGAGACCCACTGGGGAAGGGAGCCATGGAAGAAGCCAAGCCGTCTCCACACACGTCAGTCATAGAATGATTTGGGTTGGAAGGGACCTTGAAAGTCATCTGGACCAACTTTCTGCTCTACAGGGATACTGCTGGTGGTCATACTGTGGAACAGTGGGCTTGGCCAGTTCAGAGCAGCTGCCCTGGACTTTAGCCGATGGTCCCTGTGGAACCCACATTCCAGAGCTGTGGAGAACCCAAAACAACGTTTCTGATCTCCCTTGCTCTTGCAGAGTTGGAGTCTGAAGCATCCCAAAAACTGAGGTGCTTTGAACAGAAAAAAATTATTTTAGAGTGATTTCTGTCCCAGGATCAGAAAGAAGCTGAGTGTGAAATTCTAATGAAGGAGAAATAAGAACCTTCAGGGCAGTAACCGTGATCTGGGTTGGTCATTGTGAAACAAAGAAAAGACCCTGACAGGTCCTGACATATCCTGGAGGAATAAATTCCTGTAACTTTCCACTAAAGCAGTGTGAACATCTTCTGTCTTGTAAGTACAGATCTTGCTTTTAAAAAAAGGCACTGCCAAGGCCAACTAGGCAGCGAGGGGATTAACTTCTGTAAAAGTGTAGGTCTTGTTCTCAAAACAAAGCACTGCCAAGGCTAGCTAGGCACTGGGGGAGTGCGAACGCCTGCACAGAGACAGGATGAGGATGCCACAACCAGCAGATAAGGGTAAAATTATCACAAGGGTCCAATTTCGCTCTGTAACAAGAGGATGAAGTCGTCGAAAACAGGAGAGATAAAGATTTCTTACTTCATCCAAAGACCTCCCCTTACATCTCCGTGCAGGCTCCGCCCGGGCTCCGCCTGGACTCCACCCAGACTCCACCTTGACTCCGCCTGTCATTAATATTATAATTATATGTTGCAAACTTATGAATATGTATGTAACCTCCCCTATAAATACCCTAACCCTTTCCCTCAGGGGGTGGAACTCTTTGTCCAGCGTGAGATGGGAGTTCCCCTGGATCCAAAAATAAATACCTTTGCTGTTAAAAGGCTCAAAACTGTGTCTCTAAACAGTTTTGCTTGGCCTTTTTGGGATTCCATTGTCCCCCTGAGTTTACACCTGAAAACAGTGAATTTACAGCCTCTTATTTCCAGGGCCCGTGGGCTTTGTGTTGAGGTTGGGTCAGCACCACCCAGCTGTGATGTATCCCCTCCCTCTGCCCATGACAGAAGCCTGATGTCCCCAACCCCACCAAGGATACAACCCTGATATCCCGTCCCCCCAACCCCTCAACTTCCAACCACAACTCTGGGGCGGGTCCCTTCCCCCCGAGGCCCCTCCCCACCTTTTCTTCCTCCCCCCGCCACTTCCCGCAATCGCGCTGCAGCTCCCGGGAGGTTTTGCTCCGCCACGCTGGGCTGCACCCATACCCCCCTCCCCACAGCCAGGACCCCCCAACTGGTGACCACCAGAGCATCTCCCCCCCCCTCCCCACCAGCCTGGGCTGTGCCCCCCCTGCACGTACCAAGAAGTGATGGGAGGTGATGAGAGGGGGGTGGTTTTCCCAATACTGCCCAAACTGGGGGTGAGCAGCACAAGATGGGGAGGGAGGGGGAAGAGGTGACCGGGGGGAACTAAACTTATCCCTTGGGTGAGGGTGGTGCAATTGGTGACCCCCCAACTTTTCAGGAGGGTGGAGGAGCTGTGATTGGGTCTCCCCCCACCTCATCCAGGGATTCCCAACTCCTTCTCATTTGCAGGGCTGTGATAGGGGATCCCAAAGTCATCCCAAGGGTTTGGGGGCTGCCACTGGGGACCCTCAAATCACCCTGGAGCCAGGGGCTAATGACGGCAAGTCCAGAATCCTTCCAGGGGACTTGATAACCCCAGGGCTCAGGAGCCACAATCACGGGCTCCAAAAATATCTCAAGAGACCCCAACTCATCCCAGTGGATGGCAGCTCATCCTGCATGTGAGTGCAGTTGGGGAATCCCAAGGTATTGGTGGGATTTGGAACCATGACAGGGAATCCAAACTCATGCCGAATTGGTTGATTGAGATATAAGACCCTGAATCACCCCAGGGATTTAAGACAGCAATGGGGGAGTCCTAAATTACCTCTTGCAGTGTCAGTACAATTGTGTCATCACAGCTCAAGCCAGGAGTGGCTCAAAAACCCCAGCACCCCCTGCCCCACACAATGGCCCCTTTCGGTTTTTGGTGCCAGTGTAAATCCTAAAGAGGAAATAAAGGATGATCACTGGGTGTCCATCTCTATGTGCAACCTTCCTATTCCAGCTCACACTCCATTTTCACCCACTGATGGTTTGATGTAGGTTTTGGCTGCCCTCACCCCACAAAAAGCCCAAAGTCTACTTTGTTAGCACACTAGGGCTTCTTTCTCAAAGTCAGGGTGACTCCATCTCGGCAAAAACCTCTCTGGGTGTCCCAAACATCAGACAGCTTTTGGTCAAAGCACAACATTATTGAGAAATCATTGAATCCATTCAGGAAGAATTTGACATCGGCCAGGAATGTGGGAAAAGGTTAAGGATCTGCTCAGCCCATCTTCACCATAAAAAAATCCATCAGGGTGCGAGACCCCAGAGATGTCCTGACTGCAGGAGACAGTTTAGCGAAAGCTCAGATCTGGTCCAACAGTGACACCTTCACACAGGCACCATGTCCTATACCTGTCCTGACTTCAGGAAAGGTTTTATGAGATCAGCATTTATCCAGCATCTACGGGTCCATAAGGGTGAGAAACCCTTTAAATGTTCCGAGTGTGGGAGGGAGTTTACCCAGAGTTCCAATTTATCAAAGCATCACTGCATCCACAAGGGAGAGAGACCCTCTAAGTGTCTGGAGTGTGGGAAGGAGCTTAACCAGAGTTCCCATTTATCATGCCATCACCTCATCCATACAGGGTACATCCATACATCCATCCTGGCCTGTATCAGAAACCACGTGGCCAGCAGTTCCAAGGAAGTGATTCTGCCTCTGTACTCAGCGCTGGTGAGGCCACACCTTGAGTACTGTGTCCAGTTCTGGGCCCCTCAGTTTAGGAAGGATATCGAGGTCCTGGAGCAGGTCCAAAGGAGGGCAACTAGGCTGGTGAAGGGACTCAAGCACAGATCCTATGAGGAGAGGCTGAAGGAACTGGGGCTGTGGGGTGCTCAGGAGGAGACCTCAGTGTGTGAGGAGGCTCAGAGGAGACCTCATCACTCTCTACTACTACCTGAAAGGAGGTTGTAGCCAAGTGTGGGTTGGTCTCTTTTCCCAGGCAACTCTCAGCAAGACAAGAAGGCACGGTCTCAAGTTGTGCCAGGGGAGGTTTTGGTTGGATATTAGAAAGAATTTCTTTACCGAGAGGGTGATCAGACATTGGAATGGGCTGCCCGGGGAAGTAGTGGATTCTCCCTCCCTGGAGATATTTAAAAAGAGACTGGATGTGGCACTCAGTGCTTGGTCTAGTAACTGCAGCAGTAGTGGATCAAGGGTTTGACTTAATGATCTCTGAGATCCCTTCCAAGCCAGCCAATTCTATTATTCTATAAGTATCCCTGCACTCACTGTGGGAAAGCCTTCAACAGGAGCACCTCTTGGATTAATCACCAATATGTCCACACTGGGGAAAAACCCTACATGTGTCTCCAGTGTGGGAAGGGCTTCACAGCCAGCTCGGGCCTTACCCAACACCTACGGATCCATACGGGTGAATGTCCCTACAAGTGTCCCGACTATGGGAAGAGCTTCCGTCAGTGCTCCTATTTGAAGAACCATCAACGCCTCCATACCAGTGAAAGACATTAAAGCTACACCCAGTGCAAGATGAGATTTTACTGGAAAATAGATTTCATCTGGAATTACTCGACCCATCACAGCCATCACCAAGTATGAAGGGTCAAGTTGACTTCATTTTCCAAGCTCCATCAAACCAATGATGCTTTCTTCAGCTTCTTGTGGACAACAAAATGGAGTCAACTCAGGAACCACTTCATGTCCCATCCAAAATTTGAGTTTTAATATTTGCTTCAGCATCATGAAGAATTTTTTACCAAATAAGGAAAAAAAAGAAAAGTATTTACCTTTCTGACATCCTAAAGGGATGTGGCAGGATGGGATCTTGGACACTTTTCCTGCACAGCAGGCTGGGAGTGCAGCTGAGGGAGCAGTAGAAGGGGGAGGCAGCAGACTGCAGGACAATGCTGACAGCAACAGAGTAGGATCATCTCTACTACATGGTTTTTAAATCCTTCCAGGGATGGTGATTCTACCACCTTTCTGGGCAGACTGTTCCAACACCAAACCACACTCTCTCAGTTAAGAAATTCTTCCTCAGATCTAATCTAAACCTCCCTGGTGCAACTTCAGGCTATGTCCTCGTGTCCTCTCATTGTTCACTTGAGAGAAGAGGCCAGCACCCACCTCAACACCACCTCCTTTCAGGGAGTTGTAGAGAGCAAAGAAGCTTTCCTCTCAGCCTCATCTTCTCCAAACTGCACATTCCCAATTCCCTCAGTCTCTCCTCAGAGCACTTGTTCTCCAGCCCCTTCACCACCTTGTAGATGCCTGTAGACTCCAGGAGCTGGCACAGCTCTTCAGAGGAGCGTTACTGCTCCTTGCCTGTCAGGAGGGATGCTTCATGAGCTCTCCTGAAACCTCTGTGACACCATGGGTGATGTGATGGGACATCTCGAGCAGCCTGCAGTAAGGCTTCTGTCAGTTGTCTCCTGAAATAAGAGAATTACAACTCGGATGGTTTCTCAAGAGGATAGAACAAGGTGCTGAGACCTCAGGAGAAAAGAATCTGGCTGAAAAGCCCCAGAGGATCTTTTTTGCTTGCTTGCTTGATCGATTTCTTGTGAAGCAGTAATTTGACAGAAATTGAATTAGTTTAAAGAAACATATATTCAATGATTTTACAGAAGTAGAAGTGTAGAAGTAGTAGAAAGGTATAAGCAATAGTTTAAGGGAGTCTTATGGAAATTTACTAGCTGAGTAACATAGTTATATGCATGTATGACAAGGGTATATGTGATAATGGAATGTAGTTGCTATGAGAAACTCATCCATGAGAGCAGATTATGGGATATATGAAGGTTGCCGAAGTCTCCAGATGGGTCAAAACTAAGACAAAATTAATTACGAGTTCTTTCTTTTTGTATTTATAATTCTGCTGCAATTGTGTATATTTTCCATTCTTCTTTGGTTTTAATATGCTCTACTGTTGTGAAGTTTGTGATCACTGTACCTAGTGAATAATGTAACTGCATGTAATGCCATCAAAAAGTCTGTGATTTTAGTGCCCTTTTACTGTCCTATTGTTTACAGTTTTTAAAATGCAGTTTGTAAAATGCACCTCTTGAACAATTGAACTAGAAATGGTTTTGGAGAACTAAATTCACAGGTACATCAAGTCCTAAGTATGTTGCTACAGAACCCATAGCTTTAGAGGTGACACTGCTTAAAGAACAAGGACTCTGCACATCATAGATATCACCACTGCCTGAAATGAAGAAGCTGGAGTGAAGATGCTAAGCTTGTAGCCATCATGATGTCATTGCCTTATGATATTGCCTTATGATATCATCATGCCTTGTGATATTTGGACTCATGGGGTGAGGGGACTGGATTGTTGAGATGTCACAAGTATGTGGTTTTTGTGATCCAATCAATAAGCATTTGTGATTGCACAGCCTGAACATTGAACTATCTCCTTTTGTGCTTTTATAATATGTTTATTCATACATACTACTGAGTGATTTGTGTTCCCTAAAAATTGCTTTAAAATGAACTTAAACTATTAGAGGAACGGAACTGATATTTTGACTGTAGAGAAAAAGAGTGTAATTTCATCTTAATCTGATCAAGGGGTATTTGGATGGTGTCAGGAGGCTGTCACTCTTTGTTTACCCTCCAAGGGTAAATTTTCCCTAAAAGTTTTTCTCTGGCCTGGGAGATGGACTCTCCTTTGGCTGTTGTATCAGTCAGACCGTGGGATGTGACTGTCCTGTGCTGTTGTTCTCTGAAGGGAAAAAAATTATTTTGGAGTAAATTCTGTTCCATAAAACTGAGTTTGAAATGGAAATGAATTAGGAAGAACCCTGAGGGCAGTACCTACTGGGTTGGTCATTGTCCTCCTGAGTTTACACCTGAAAGCAGTGAATTAACAGCCTCTTATCTCCAGGGCCCGAGGCTTTGTTTTGAGGTTGGGTCAGCACCACCCAGCTGTGATGTATCCCCTCCCCCTGCCCATGCCACAAGCCTGATGTCCCCAGACCCCCCAGGACACAACCCTGGTGACAAAGCAACTCAACTCCCCTGCCAACTTCCAACCTCACCCCCAGGTCAGGTCCCTCCCCCCCGAGGCTCATCCCCACCTTTTCTTCCTCCCCACGTGTCTTCCCGTGATCGTGCTGCAGCTCCAGGTTTCTCTCCGTTGCCCCGGGGCTGCACCTACACCCCCCGACCCGCAGCTGGAACCTCCCAACTGGTGACCGCCAGAGCATTGCCCCCCCCCTCCCCACTGGCCTGGGCTGTGCCTCCCTGCAGGTACCGGCAGGTGATGGGAGGTAGTGGGAGGGGGGTGGTTATCCCAATACTGCTCAAACTGGGGGATAGCAGCCAACATGTCCACACTGGGGAAAAACCCTACACGTGTCCCCTATGTGGGAAGAGCTTCACAGTCAGCTCGAGTCTCACCCAACACCTGTGGATCCATACAGGTGAACGTCCATATGAGTGTCCCGACTGTGGGAAAAACTTCACAGACAGATAAAAGCGCACCAGACACCTATGGATCCATGCGGGTAAACGTCCCTACAAGTGTCCCGACTGTGGGAAGAGCTTCAGATGAAGCTCCTATTTGCTGAATCATCAGCACCTCCATAGGGGTGAACAACCCTAAAGCTGCTCCCAGTGTGAGAAGAGTTTTTACCAGATCTACGATCTCAGCACCAGACCCACCTCAGCCATCACCAGAAATGAAGGGTCCTGGTTAAGGTCACCACATTTTCCAAGCTTTAGAGTTTCCAAGCTACCACATCTTTAGATTCTTTTAAACCAAAACAGTTAAAACAAGGAAGTGATTATTACTATGAAACACTTGTCAGGGGAGGTGTTTGAGTAGGACCAGGTCTATTTCCATTTTAGTTAGGGAGTACTCATATAGAGCATTTTAGTGTGACTTTGCAGCAGGACTTGAAAAGAAAATGAGACTGAAAATCAGGGATTGTGTCATTTTGAGATGAAAAGAAACCCAAAAATTTGTCTTTACACTTCCATGTCCAGATAGTTGTGGCTGCAAAACTGGGAGGAAGTACACTAGCCTGTAGTTCAATACCACCATTTGGTTGTTGGTTTTATTACTTAGATACTCAATAAAAATATACAAATGTGCAATGAAGCAATCCCTTATGGCTGTTGGGGTGCAAAGGGTTGGAGAATGCTTTTGGATGCTTTGAGGTTGGGACCGCCTCCCTAAAACTCCTTCTCTTTCTCCCCCTCTGTGGTGCAATGAAGCTCAACACCTTGAGGTTCAGAGTGGACCCTCTTGCCTTTATGAAATCCTTATGGGAGAAGTGGGGTTTGTTATGTATCAGCAGTCTTGGCTGACAGGAGAGTTAACAACAGACTAGAAGTCAGCCAATGTGACACCTGGGTATAAGAAGGGAAGGAAGGACAATCTGGGAAAATGCAACCTGTCAGTTTGACTCCAGTCCCTGGGAAGCTGATGGAGCAGATCATTCCAACTAGCATTATGGGGTAAAGTCAGGAGAAAAAGGTGATCAGGCTCAAGTGGCATGGGGTCATGAAGTGCAGGTCCTGTCTGACAGAGCTGATGTCTTTCTATGATAGTATCATCAAGGGGATAGAAGGACCAGCAAAGTTTCAGAGTGTGGTCCCCAGCGTGCCTTCATCCACAAAGAGGGTGAAAGTGCCTTTTGTCCCACCCCACAGAGGGATTATAAAGACAGAAAACAGTGTTGACACAAGTTCTGGACACTGAGGCATTGTCACTGCTTGCCAGGAGGATTTTGGATCATGGATCACTGATGGCACTGTGACCCTCATCATCTTGTGAACTTCCCACCCACCACATCACCCACCTCTTCAATCCAGACATCCCCAGTCTGGCTACAACAGGACAATGGTATAGCATGGCAAAGGGCTTGCAAAAGGCCGGGTGCACCTCATGTCTTTCTGTCCCCTGCCCACTCTGCTTAAGCAATCCCCTCTTTGTCCTTTACCAGCCTGGAACAGGCTAATTTCTGATTTCCATTGTTTTCCTTTTCTCCATATCCCAGGCTCGACGAGTATCTCTGTGGGCTGAGGGAGAGAGGCTGTGGTGTCTGCAGCAGTAGCAGCAGCAGCGCTGGCTTTCTGAACAGCAGCAGTGTCTGTGGGAGGGAGGCAGCAGCTGCAGCTGTAGCAGATACGCTGGCAATGCTCACGGCCCATATCAGAGTTGTGCCCTTGTGTGTGGGGGGTGAGTAGTGGCTGCGGAGGCAGAACTAGGGGTGCTCTCTGTACCAGGGGCAGCTCTCCATCTCCCAAGAGGAGGGCTCCTTCTCACTAGTGTGGTTTTTGTCTTACTCCTCACCAATAATGAGAAAAATTATCAGCACCCACCAGAAGATTGAGAAATGAAATGCTATTGCTACTAAAATAGGGTGGAGTCAGCCCAAAATAAGATGGAGTGGTATAATTTACCAAATTAAAACTGGGAGTGCAATTACCAACCAAATTTTTTATCTCTGTATGAAACACTACTGCATCATGCACTATGATATACATCAAGAACCATATTTCAACAATGGTTCTTAAGCAGCTCTTACAAATAATAAACCACATAGTAACACTAATTCCAGCTGCAAAAATACATATCACACACCCTAAATACCAAAGGTATGGCATGATTGGTTTAATCTCCAACCCTGTGAAATTTCCAAAGGAAAAGGTCTGATTCCAGCTCAGCAAAGCCATTCTTCCACTGGAGTTGGAATTCAAACTATTCAGGCAAATTAGTAAACATTTGAACTGGACTCGAGCCAATTAGCTTGGGCCCCACGTTGGGCGCCAATGAATCTGTCACAGTTGAACCCTGGCCCCGCAATTAAGCCAAGTAACAGATGCTCTCTATTAAAACCCCTCTCCTCCCTGATAAAGAAAGGAGAGAGAACAAGGGAGAGAGACTTATGGGTTGGGAACTAAACTACATGGATTTTATGGAACAGTAATGATAAAGAGGAAAAATTACTAAATATATACAAATATACAGGAAAATTGATACCACGTTCCTTCCCTCCTTTTCCCCCAATAACTCTCACGTCACCACCGAGGCTGCAGGGCAGCCCTGAGAAGGTCCAGGCTGGACTCCTGGAGTCAGCAGCAGTCGGGAACTGGAGGCAGGAACACACAGATTCAGGCTGGCATGGATCAGGACCACAGGCAGGCGAACGGACGGAATCCTTCCAGGATGCTGAAACAAAAAGGGAACAGGCGAAGGAAGGGAAGCAGGAAGGGCAGGAAGAGGTTTGAACCTTGTGATCCCTCAAATTTATACTATGATGTGTATGGGATGGAATACTCTGGTCAATCCTGGCTTCTATCTTGTCCGTTCCTCCCCAAAGGAGGGCTCAGGTGGGACCTCTTTATCTTCTTGGACAGTAAAATGTTTTCCTCAGAGCTGAGCAGTGTCCTTGGCTCTGCATACCAGTCTCTAGCAGTAACCACAAACATCGAGTGTTATCAGTCCTAGAAGCATACACTGTCTAAGAAACTTGCTGTTAATTTCAGCAAGTGCAACTACTTACAAGAGACTTAGCCTAAAGCAAAAGCACAAGACAGAAAATCACCTTTATCCTGGCCCAAGCCAGGACACCATCCCACCTGGGGGAAGTGAGTGAATGGCTGTGTGATGCTGAGCTTCCTACCAGGGTAAACCCACAAGGCACCAGAAGGAGCTTAGCATCTGTTTCCCTGTTTTGATGTCCGAGTAAGTCCCTCCTGGCCCTGTCTGCTTGTGTTTCTGTTTTTCCATAGCAAGGAATGAATCACACATTCAAGATCAAACATGCAAAAGGGGTTGAAGTGACAGAAAATCAGGCCAGGCCAACAGTACAAATTTTCAAATTTTAAACAATAGCAGCACAGAAAAGCAGCAGTGTTACATTGTGTTTTAAAAACACATAGAAAATGTTCATGGCATCCACTTGAAGGAAACCTACGGACTCTCGATGCTTTTGGTCATCTGAATGTTGTTTTATATCCTCTGCAGTGTCCTGCCATCATGAAAATATAATGGTCCTCCAGAGTGATGATTCAATGTCACATCTCAACACCCAGCAGGTTGCTCACATTAAAGTACAGGCTCACTTTGCCATTATCAGAGACATAGAAAGGTGTAGTGAAATGAGGCAACCAGGTGCCACTAATTACCAGGTAGTGGGCATGAACGTGTGTTAAGACCACCTGTGCCACCTGGTTGAAATCACAGCCTCAGTATTGGTCAGGTTTGCTGTATAAGTACCACACGCCAACCGGCTGCGCCACTTGAGCCTCACTCTTAAGTGAGCTCTAGTGGCGCAACCAGGTTAGTGTGGTGCTGAGACAAAGCTCCAGTGGAGAAATCAGGTTAGCGCAGTGCTCATAGAAGCAGTACAAAGCCAAGCAATGCCAAAGTTGTGAGATCAGGAGTGAGCTGAGCCTGTGCCTCAGGCCTCACGTTTTATTGGCTTCCCAGTCCTGCTCATGCGCAGTTGGGGCCCGCCCTAATCAGGCAGAGGTGGGCTTAACACAAGCTCATGCCCACTACCTGGTAATTAGTGGCACCTGGGTGCCTCATTTCACTACAGAAAGGGAAGACCTGGAAGATGATTCACCTCTTTCTATGTGTGACACTGAAAAAAGCCCAGAAAAAATCAGTCTCAACCTCTTTTCAGCCAGAGATCAGCAAGTCTGTTTGGAAAAGATTTTGTCCTTGATTCTGGACACCACTCAGACAGGAACAGACCTTGGGCAGTCTCCAGCCCATCCTCTTTCTGAAGGCAGAGTTCCCACTGAATTCAGGCCAGGCTACTCACAGCTTTGGCCATCTGGGTGGTATTGTTCTGGGTGGCAAAAGTCTCCAAGAGCAGAAACTCCACAGTCTCTCTGGGACCCTATCCGTGTGCCACTGCTACATTGTCTTCCTGGTCTTTTATTGACTTCCTTTTTCCCTTCCTTTCCCATCAAGTTGATCAAGAGTGACAGAAGTCAACGCACGATAACACAATGGAGGAGAATCACCATGCTTTTGAACTTTTCTTAGCTGACTCTTAGAGACACTGCAGATGATCTGTGGGGTCCCTCAGGTGATCCCTCATACCTGAGGTTGGTCATCTCTTCACTGGATGTGTCACTTGATCCCTTTGACTATTGTCTGTGCTTTGACTGTTTCCCTTGACTGGTGGCCTTGTTCAGACACAGACTGAAGTAGGTATTTGCATTAAACTCTTCAGGGTCACTGAAGGTTCTCTGGAGTACAAAGATTCCGCGGTGGAGCACGACATAACAGAAATGCATCAGGAGACCACTTTCCACCTTGAGCAGGATCAAAGCCAAGCAGAAAATCTGATTTTGTCTGACCAAATAGGAGGCATATGTGATCAAGCAACCATGCACTAGTCCAGGATATCTATTACTATTTGGGACTATATTCACCACCCTGCAGTATCACTTTGTCCATAGGAGTCTCTTCAAGGCAATTCTCACCTCCTTGTTCCTCAGGCTAAAGATGAAAGGGTGAAAAACAGGGGTCACAACTGTGTAAAACAGGGCAAGGTATTTGTCAGTGTCTACAGAGTCCCTTGAGCATCGCTTGAAGTAGAACACTGCGGCTGAGCCATAGAAGAGAGTGACCACCCCAAGGTGTGAGGAGCAGGTGGAAAAGGCTTTGTGTCTGCCAACAACTCACCGTCATTCCCCTGGAAACCACCTGGATGTGGTTCTCTGGGCTCTTTGTCTCTCTCACCTGTTTATAAGACAGGTAACAAAGCAGCCTCAGGAGAGAAGGTGGGAATGCTAGTGCTGCCATTTCTCCTCCCTGGGCACCCACAGCACCAGGAACAATTTCAGAAAGACGTCAGAATCATGGGCGTCAGCCTGGTTATCAACAGCAGCTTAACTGTAGGCCTTTAAGAAGTGGAGAAACTGAGTCATGAGATTGAGCTGCTCAAAGCGAAAGTTCGTAACTTGTTGAAGTGGGAAAAAAAACAAAAACAAAGGAAGCAGAAATTCAGTCAATTCAGTCTGGGTTTAGCTTAATAGTAGAATCACAGAATCATAAAATAACTTTGATAGGAAAAGATCAGTAAGATTATCAAGTTCAACAAATAATTTTACTTTTCCAAGTCCACCACTAAACCAAGTCTCTCAGCACCACGTCTTTTAAACAGCTCCAGGGAAAGTGATTCCACCACTACCCTGGGCAATACCTTCCAGGGTCTGACACTCTTGTGGTGAATAATTTTTTCTAATATCCAAACTAAATCTCCCCTGACATAACTCTAGGTCTAATGAAAGCAGCACACCCAGCTCGGGGGTGAAGGTATGGGTGGCTTAGTACTATTTTATGAAATTTTGACACCTTTGAGTGTTTCCTGCTGGTGGCCACAAGCCTGGGGACAGGGTGCAGGGATTGGTGGCCAGGCCAGCCCAGAGGTGCTCAGCAGGGAGAAGGCTCTGTGGGAGTACAAACACCACCAGCTCTTCCCAGGGGTGCCATCAAGGTCAGTGTCACAGACCGTGTCCTCAGGTCACTTCACCTGGACACTAATGTCCCCTGGGAAGCCACCTGAATGCAGCACTGGGATCTGCTTCCTTCAGCCAAGGTCCACCAGCCTGTCCCAGCTGCTGGACACCATCTCTGCCCACAGTGGCCTCAGAGCTATTTTATGAACCTTTGGCACCTTTGAATGTTTCCTGCTGGTGGCCACATCTTGTCTTCAGTGCTGGGCTTGCTGTCACCTTCCCTGTAAGATTCATGGATTGGAAGGTCTATCCTAAGAAGGCAGCACCTTGGTTAAGGACATTTCTGCTAGACATGAATGACCAGAAGCTCTGTGTGTTTGATTGGCTTAATGGATACCGGGTATGAAAAACAGATTTGGGGCAAAAGTTTAGGTGACTTGAATGAGACTGCACTTCACTGCCGATTGCCCAGCTTGTCTTGCTGTATGTGACAGGGAGGAGGGACTGGAGTGGACTCCAGTGTGCATCCACCTGTTTGATCAGGGACTCCCTCAGCTCCTCTCCCTTGTCGGGCAGTAAGGGACACCAGGTGCAATGCTTGGATTGAGATATTGTGGAGATTCAAGGAAGAGAAATGGTATACCTTTTGTACTCTTTAGGATGCATCCTAACACACTGGGACAAATTTAATATGGGATCCCCCTCCCCAGAATGAAATATATTAATAAAGCATATTTTAATTCCTGGTGGCCATCATTTCAGTTAGAAGATACAGAAAAATATTCTCAAAATGGGCAATTTTTTATTTATAATTGTGCTGCTTTGTGTAAATTTTCCATTTTTATTCAGTTTTCTTATACTCTGCTGTTATGAAGTTTGTGATCATTGTACATAGTGAATAATGTTATTGCACATAATGCCACCAATACTTCTCTCATTTGGAGTGTGCCCTACCCTAAAAGACATCATTTTGTAAAGTGCACCTTTTGAACAATTGAAATGCTAGAACAATAGAAATGCTTTTGGAGAACTGGAATTCACAGGCACAGAAAGTCCTAAAGATGTTGCTACAGAACCCTTAGCTTTGGAGGTGACACTGCTTGAAGAACAAGGACTCTGCACATCATACATATCACCACTGCCTGAATTGAAGAAGCTGGAGTGAAGATGCTAAGCTTGTAGCCACCATATTCCATATATTCAGGGGTCTCCTCCTGACTGAGGTATTCTGTGACTCAGGGAATCTTTCACTCCAAGAGCTCTTTGAAGACTGAAACAGTCTATATGTCCTATATGTCGACCTGACCCATCCCACAGAGAGGTCTGCTGCCTTCCCGGTGCCCGAGTGAGGGATATTAGTAGGAGACTCCCTCAACTAATTCAGCCCTCAGATTACTATCCTCTGTTGGTAATCCAGGCTGGCAGTGATGACATTGCAGGACGAAGTACAAAGGTGATTAAAAAGGACTTCAAGGCACTGGGTCGTTTAATTGATGGGTCAGGAGCACAGGTGGTGTTTGCCTCAGTTCCAACAGTAGAAGACCTAAATGAGAAGAGGACTAGGAAAACTTATCTGATCAATAGGTGGCTAAGGGATTGGTGCCACCGGCGGAACTTTGGGTTTTTCGACCACGGGAAAACTTCCATACTACCTAGTGTCCTCAAATTCGATGGGCTTCATCTAACTAACAAGGGGAAAAGGACTCTAGCTTATAAGTTGGAGAGGCTGATAAGGAGGGCTTTAAACTAGGTTTGAAGGGGGATGGGGTTGAAACTGGGCTCTCCAGAAAGGAGCCTAAGGGTGGTCTACCCAAGGTAAGAGACAAACCAGCAGCCCAGCTGAAGTGCATGTACACCAATGCACATAGCATGGGCAACAAACAAGACGAGCTGGAAGCCATCGTGCATAAGGAAAGCTATGATGTAGTCGCTATCACAGAAACGTGGTGGGATGACTCCCATGCCTGGAGTGCTGCCATGGGTGGCTACAGCCTCTTCAGAAGGGACAGGCAGGGTAGGAGAGGAGGAGGGGTAGCTCTGTATGCTAGAGAGTCTCTTGACACTGTAGAAGTTGAAGTCAGCAATAATGAGGTGGAGTGCCTGTGGATTAGAATCAGGGGAAAGGCCAACAAGGCTGATATCGTGATCAGATCACCCAATCAGAATGATGAGGATGATGAATTATTCTACAGGCAGCTGGTGTCTCAAAATCGTCATCCCTTGTTCTCGTGGGCGACTTTAACCTGCCAGACATTTGCTGGGAACTCCACTCCACACCACAGAGAGGAAGCAGTCTAGGAGATTCCTAGAGTGTATAGAGGATAATTTCCTGCTCCAGCTAGTAAATGAGCCCACCAGGGATAGAGCCTCGCTTGACCTTCTTTTCACAAACAGAGAAGAGCTGCTGGGAGATGTGGTGGTCGGTGGACGCCTGGGACTTAGCCGTCATGAAATAATAAAGTTTTCAATACTCAGGGAAACAAGGAGGGTCATCAATAAAACCTCGACGTTGGACTTCCGGAGTATACCCTGGGAAACAGCCCTTGAAAACAGAGGGGTACAGGAGGGATGGTCGTACTTCAAGGAGCAAGTTTTGAAAGCACAGGAGCAGGCTGTCCCAGTGTGCCGAAATCAAAGCTGGTGGGGAAGACGACCGGTCTGGCTGAACAGGGAGACTCTAAAAGAAATTAGGGTTTAGAAGAGGGCCTACCAATTATGGAAAAAAGGGCTAACTACTCAGGAGGAATTTAGGAATATAGTTAAGTCATGTAGAAAGAAAATCAGAGAGACAAAGGCACAATGTGAACAGAATCTCGCCACCTCTGTGAAGGATAACAAAAAGTCCTTCTACAGATACATCAGCAGCAAAAGAAGGGGCAAGGAAAACATTCATTCTTTACTGGACACGGGTGGGAATATAGTTGTCAAAGATGAAGAAAAGGCTGAGGTATTTAACACCTTCTTTACCTCAGTTTTCAACAGAAAGACAGGTTACCCTGAAGACAGCTGGCTTCTGGAACTTGTAGAAGGTGACAAGAATCTAAACAGCCCCCCTGTAATCCTGAAGGACACAGTCAGTGACCTACTGAGATGCTTGGATCCCCACAAGTCTATGGGACCGGATGGGATCCATCCAAGGGTGATGAGGGAGCTGGCAGAAGAGCTCGCCAGGCCTCTCTCTATCATCTACCAACAGTCCTGGCTCACTGGGGACATCCCAGATGATTGGAAGTTGGCGAATGTCACGCCAATCCACAAAAAGGGCCGGAAAGAGGACCCAGGAAACTACAGGCCTGTCAGCCTGACCTCAGTGCCTGGCCGGGTCATGGAAAAGATCATCCTCAGTGCAATCACACAGCACCTGCAGGACGGGCAAGGGATCAGACCCAGCCAGCACGGGTTTAGAAAGGGCAGGTCATGCCTGACCAACCTGATCTCCTTTTATGATCAGGTGACCCGACTGGTGGATGAGGGGAAGGCTGTGGATGTGGTCTACCTGGACTTCAGCAAAGCCTTTGACACCGTCTCCCACAGCATCCTCCTGAAAAAGCTGGCAGCCCGCAGCTTCGACAGGAGCACCCTGTTGATGCCGAATTTTGCCCCAAAAGGCGAGAATAAACTGCCTCAAAGACTTGGTTTGAGTCAAATAGGCAGGAGGTATTTTATTAACGACGCGCGCCGGAGAAATCGCAAGGGGATTTCTGAATTCCCGTGACAAATGCAAGCCTTTTTATACATTTTGATTACAGAATTACATCATAGTACATACATAATCATGCATATGTATATAGAGGCGTGGTATAGGCGGGGTGTAGGGTGGAGCCTTTCTTTTGAGGAGCATCTTGGTGGTCGTTCCGGTTGCCTTCATCATTGGCAGGGGGCGTCCCGTGAGTCTTCCTCCTTTAAACTTTTGAACTTCTTCCTAATTTGGGCAATCTCCGATGTACTTGGCTTGGCCCCCATAGCTTGGCAGAGGCCTTTGGGTCAAGCCGACCTCGTTGGTTCTGGAATGCGCTGAGCTCTATCACTACCTGTTCCTATCTCTCTTCCCTGCCACTGTGTTCCATTCCCTAACTAATTTATTGCTCTATGTGGTTTTCCTAAACACCGAGTTTTCTCCAGATGCTCTATATCCTATGCTTTAACCCATTATCTCTTGAAAGTAACTGTTTTAGGGGCTTCATTTCCCTCCTTTTCTTATAACTTACGAATTCTTTCGTCAAGTTCTAATCCTAAAGGGCGTTGATACGCCCGTACCATTGCCCAAATCATTTGAATCCTTTTCATCATGGATTTTAGCTTCCACCACAAGCATAAGTTCATAAGGGTTAGTAAAAGCATTGCTATAGTTATAATTAGTATCGGGTGCACCAGGTAGTGGAAAACCTGTGTTGCTGTTGGGGAGAATCCTGTAAAAATGTCCCACCAGTGATGTTGCCCTACTTGTTCTACTTCAGTCAATACCTTTGTTATTTTTTCTGAGTTGTGTTCCACCTGTAGGACCGTGCGCTTAGCTGTTTGGTTTACCCTTTGCACCAGTCTCTCTACTTCCGGATGCACAAGCATCGCCTTGAGAACCTCAACATCCATACCTATCTGTAATTTTGGCAGCTCGTGGTACAAGTCATACTCTGCATTAATTAGCTGCTGAGTGGTTACGGGAGCGGTGTAGTTAAAATCGCAACCTATGATCCTGGTAAAATTACATACACAGAAGTTAGTATTGTTAGTTTCCTCTTGGCAACTATCTACAGTTACGTTACTGCAAGCTGTTCTGACACAGGCACATCCATTCCCTATATAGTAAACTTGCGACCGTACTCTATTGTGTGAAAGCATTTCGAAAGTGCATACACTATTTTCAGTATCTAAGCATAAATCCTCTGCTTCCACTATAGCATTTTCGCAAATGTAACCTAATTGCCCCCTAGGAATACATGCTTCGGTACTAACAGACTGCCACTTGTTTTTAGCGTTGTCATAACTCGCCCAGACATTATGATCCACTGGCCTAACAAGGACATTCTGATGTACCGTCCCTAGGGTGAGGATAGGGAAAATCGCCTTCTCTTCTGCAGCCCCAATGGTGAGAACATAGGCCTCAATGTGCTCATGTTATGGCACGTAAGTGAAGTTTACTAATTGCCACCAGGCTTGATGGTCCCTTTCAAATTGCGTAGTGTGACTATCCTTCAATATAGTTTCCCTTACTTCCTGGGGCAACGTCCCTGACATTCCTTCTCTCGTTATTCCTGCCGCCACCGATTGCACCCACTGTTGTGAACTGGATTCCCCTTCCCAGGTGCAAGAGGCTGGTCCCTCCCTTCTGACCCATATCGCGGGTCCCAGGTTAAGTGTTAGTGACACAGGTCTCAAAGGTTTCACAGTTAGTTTGATTAGATCACCGTCCTGTCTTTTCACAGTATTACTCTTACACTCTATCTGGATTTCATCCCCTTTTTCCCCTGTTAAGGAGTCTAATTGGCCTTTATTTTGACTCCAGTCTTTTTGCTCATACAGCTGGTCGTTACGTAACACATGAATATTTAAGCCAGACTCAGGGTGTAATGCCACGCGTGGTGTACCAACCCATGGCAGTACCTTAACTATTCGTGCACCACCGTGGCATTTTTATCAAAGTGTTTCCCCACAGCTATAACATAATCATACACATATTGATTACCTATTTGATCTACAGCCTCACTATTTACAGTCTGCATGGCATAAGGTCTCCCATATAAAATTTCAAACGGGCTCAATTTTTCTTTTGACCGGGGCTTCACCCTTAGTCTGATTAGAGCAATAGGTAAGGCTTGGTACCAGTGCAAATTAGTTTCCTGGCATATTTTTGCAATTTGTTGTTTTATAAGATGATTCATCTTTTCCACTTGCCCACTAGCAATTGCCATTTGATTTGCAGTGCCTTATTTATTGCTTGCACAATTTTAGCACAAAAGTGCGAGCCTCTGTCCGAGGAGATGCTCCTAGACACCCCGAACCTCGGAATAATATCATTAAACAAGACTTTAGTTACTTCTCTTTCTTTGTTTGTTCTGCATGGGAACGCTTCAGGCCACCCAGAAAATGTATCAGTCAAAACCAAGAGGTACTTATACCCCCCTTTCCTTGGAAGTTCAGAGAAATCAATCTGCCACACTTCCCCTGGGAATTTTCCAATTACTCCCTGGTGAACCTTTGTTCCCGTGTTTGGATTATTTTTCAAACAGCGTTCACATTGGGATGTGACCTGTTTCACTGCTGTAAACAGCTTTGGCCCTGCTATTCTAACTTTTAAATGCTGATAAAGGGGATCCAATCCCCAATGGGCCTTGTCATGTTCTGTCTTTACAAACTGCCATACTAATTTCTCTGGCAGTACCAGTTGTCCTGTTTCTAGCTGACCCCATCCACTATCTAACATTTTACCTTTGTTTCTTTGTATCCACTTATGGTCTAATTCCTGGTACTCTGGTTGAAAATTAGTGTCCAATTCTTCTGGTACCAGGACCAATACTAAATCATTGGCTCTTGCAGCAGCTAATTTAGCTTCTGCATCTGCTGCTCTATTACCTATTTCTGGAACGGTATTACCTTTCAGGTGCCCCTTGCAATGCATTATGGCCACTTGGGTTGGGAGCTGAACAGCCTCCAGCAACTGTAGGATTTCTGCTGCATATTTTATGGGTCTTCCCTGGGCAGTCAGCAGTCCTCTCTCCTTCCAGATCGCTCCATGGGCATGCACGACAGAGAAAGCATACTTAGAGTCCATCCATATATTAATTCTTTCCCCTTTTGCCAGCTCGAGGGCTCGGGTAAGAGCTATTAGTTCGGCCTTCTGTGCTGAAGTTCCCACAGGCAAGGGATTTGATTCGATTACCTGCTCTGTTGTAGTTACTGCGTAGCCAGCCATCCTTACTCCTTGCTTTACAAAGCTACTGCCATCCGAGAACCAGTCGTCTGCCCCTTCGAGTGGCTCCTCCTTGAGATCTGGACAACTGGAATACACAGCCTCGATGGTTTCTAGACAGTCATGCTCAATTGGCTCTGCTGACACTCTTCCTTCTAGGAATGATGCTGGGTTGACAACATTAGTGACTTGAATTGTTATGTCATCTGATTCAACTAAAATTGCCTGGTACTTCAGGAACCGAGAAGGTGACAGCCAATGGCCACCTTTCTGCTCCAGCACCACTGATACAGTGTGGGACACCAATACAGTCATTTTCTGGCCCATAGTGAATTTTCTGGCCTTTTCTATGTTTATGATTACTGCAGCCACTGCCTTCAAGCATGTGGGCCATCCCTTACTTACTTCTTCTAGTTGCTTAGAGAAGTAAGCCACAGCCCTTTTGTATGGTCCCAATTGTTGAGCTAGGACTCCTCGGGCCATTCCCTGGCGTTCATGTGAGAACAGCCAAAATGGTTTTGTTACATCGGGCAGGCCTAATGCCGGAGCTTTCATTAGTTCTTGTTTCAGTCTTTTAAAGGCTGTTTCTGCCTCAGGAGTCCAGACTAGAATATTTTTAGACTCTTTCAGCAAACCATAGAGGGGTTTAGCAAGGATGCCGTACTGGTATATCCACAGGCGACACCAACCTGTCACTCCCAGGAAGGCTCGCAGGTCTCTCACCGTTTCAGGCCTGGGCATCTGGCAGATGGCTTCTTTCCTCGCTGTTCCTAGGGATCGCTGTCCTCTAGAGATCTCGTATCCAAGGTAGACCACCTTTTCTTGTACCAGCTGTGCTTTCTGTTGGGAGACTCGATAACCATTTAAACCCAAGAAATTTAACAACGAGATTGTCCACTCAACACATTGTTCTTCTGTTTCAGTTGCTATCAGTAAATCATCCACATATTGCAGAAGGGTGCCTTCTCCCTGTGGCCGCTCCCACTGTTCCAATTCTTTGGCCAATTGATTTCCAAATATTGTAGGGCTATTTTTATAACCTTGAGGTAACACCGTCCAGGTTAGTTGTGTTTTCCTCCCTTTACCAACAGATTCCCATTCAAAGGCAAAAATCTTTTGGCTTTCTGGGGCTAAGGTAAGGCAAAAAAAAATGCATCTTTCAAATCTAACACTATAAACCAGATCAGATTATCTTTGAGTTTGGTCAAAAGTGTATAAGGGTTAGCTACCACTGGATGTAGAGTCTTTGTAATATCATTCACAGCCCTTAAATCCTGTACCAGTCTGTAAGTCCCATTTGGTTTCTTGACTGGTAATATTGGTGTATTGAAATCTGATTCACATTCTATCAATAGCCCTAATTCTAAAAACCTTTCTATCAATGGCTCTATTCCCTTCCTATCTTCTAGCCTCAGGGGGTATTGCTTTCTATTTACTGGTTTGGCCCCTGGTATTAATTTGATAACGACGGGAGCAGCCTGTTTTGATTTTCCAGGTACATCAGTTGCCCACACGGACGGATATGTTCCGTTTGTGATTCGGGTGATGTTATGATTATCAGATTCCGGTTTAGCACAACTGATAGTCAGACTTAGGGCAGTTATGAATTGTTCTTCATTTACCTGGAGTTCAAGTTTGTTTTTATCAAATTTTATTACAGCTCCTAAATTCTCTAATAGGTCTCTCCCTAGCAGAGGTTTTGGAGAATTAGGTAAGTATAAGAATTGATGAATCCCCATCTGTTTCCCAATTTTGTATTTAAGAGGTTTCAGGAGGAAAGCCTTTTCTGCTTGGCCTGTCGCTCCCACAACATGTCTTTCTTCTTCACCTTTTTCCTTTTCTTCACCCTTTTTTTTTTTTTTTTTTTTTTTTTTTTTTTCTTCCCTGTCTCCTTCAGGGCTTTTTTTCTCTCCCAGGGCTTTCTTCCTAGCCAATTTTTGCGGAACACATTCCAGTTCCTCTCTCTCCTCACTTTCCAACTCCTTTGTTTTCTCGCTTTCCAATTCTGCAAAGCTACTGCTGCTTTCTTGTTGTGACTTTGGCAGCGGTACTCCACATCCTAGCACAAGAGGCTGATATTCTTGGAGGCTAATGGTACTTTCTGCATCACTGCTTTTTTCTTTCGACTTAAGGCATCGTTTCCCTGTACTACAAGCATCACCACAGCGTTCCTTAACTTCGCTGTTCTTCTGATCCCATTCCAGGGCTAAAACCAAGGGATCTTGGGGTGATACATTTGTTCCACAATCCTTTTGCCATTCTGGCTTACCCCTTAAAGTGAAAAACATGTCTACATATATCACTTCATCCCACTTTCTTCTTCTATGGAGAAACAACATAAGTTGTTGGATGGTATTATAATTTAAACTTCCCTCCGGTGGCCACCTTTCCCCCTCATTTAGTCTATACAGCGGCCACCAATCTTGACAATATTTCACAAGTGTCTTTTTCTTATATTTCCCCCCGGGATTCCACCAAGTTCTTTCCAATGTTTTAAAATGCATCCCAAGGGGGTTTTAGCATCAATTTCCTTACTCTGTTCAGTCCCCATTATGCCTAATCACGAGGTTACAACTATTAGAACACTTTCTGGATTACCAAATTCTATTCAGATTTCAGCAATTTACAATTTCAACACCTTACTCAACTTATTCTAGCATTCAAGCGCACTTTTTGTTTCCACAATCCACATTCACACCAGTCGCTTCGTCCGTCTCTGGCCGGCCCCCTCGCGGGTGGCACGGAAACGCAGATCGGGACTCCGCACTCGCTTCGCAATTAAATTGCGTCTCAGTCACTCACTTTCACGCACACACACACACTTTCAGTCGGAACTCTGCACAGGTAAACTTTTACACCAAAACCTTACACGTTGCTTTACCGCGAGATGCCGCTGGCAGACCGTAAGGTACCGATACTGGTCGGCTTCGGGCTGTCACACACCCGCAAAACAGCTGTAAACCAAGGTACGGTTTTGCAGATAATATCACAACAAATTATAGACAACACAAAAACATTAAATTCGCCTCTTTGCCAAATTCCTACAATCAATACGACAAGGTCAAACAAAAGCATACGACAGAGTTAGACAAAGGCATAAAACGTCTGTATCCTTTCAAAGTTCCTCCAAAGGAGTGGAGAAAATTGGACAGAGTCCCGGGCTTTGTTGAACGTGCTGCCGGTCAGCCTGGAACTATTCCCGGGTTTTGGTTCAGAAGAGAAACAAAAGACCAACTGCTCTTTTTAACCCTTAGATCATAGTTTTAAACACAGTTATAAGAGAAAAACAAGTACTCTCAAGCAAAGTAACAACATCAAGACTATGGCAAAAACAGATACCACTTCTTAGCAGGACTCTAACCTGCCAAACAGTTATAAGAGAAAACCAAGTACCCTTAAGCAAGGTAACAACATCAAGACTATGATAAAAACAGATACCACTTCTTAGCAGGACTCTAACCTGCCAAACACAGTTATAAGAGAAAACCAAGTACCCTTAAGCAAGGTAGCAACATCAAGACTATGACAAAAACAGATACCACTTCTTAGCAGGACTCTAACCTGCCAAACACAGTTATAAGAGAAAACCAAGTACCCTTAAGCAAGGTGGCAACATCAAGACTATGACAAAAACAGATACCACTTCTTAGCAGGACTCTAACCTGCCTGCAGGACTCTCAACCTGCCTTTGCCTGGGCGTCCCCACGGCTTATTTTCAGGCGGTCACGTCTGACCCCGGTTCCCAAACAAAGCGCTTTATCCAAAATCCATAGACAATAATAAATACCTCTTAATTTGAAGCAGGAGATGCAGAAAAGCCTTCGTCCACCAAAGAGCGCTGTTCCGGGGGGGGGTCCCTCCTTCCGACAGAAATTCGTCAGGGGCGCCCAGAGGGTCCCGTCCCCCGGACCCGGCTCGGGAGGACCCCCTTAGGGTCTGGATCTCCTGTCTGGTCCCATCTGGGGTGCCAGAAATTATGCCGAATTTTGCCCCAAAAGGCGAGAATAAACTGCCTCAAAGACTTGGTTTGAGTCAAATAGGCAGGAGGTATTTTATTAACGACGCGCGCCGGAGAAATCGCAAGGGGATTTCTGAATTCCCGTGACAAATGCAAGCCTTTTTATACATTTTGATTACAGAATTACATCATAGTACATACATAATCATGCATATGTATATAGAGGCGTGGTATAGGCGGGGTGTAGGGTGGAGCCTTTCTTTTGAGGAGCATCTTGGTGGTCGTTCCGGTTGCCTTCATCATTGGCAGGGGGCGTCCCGTGAGTCTTCCTCCTTTAAACTTTTGAACTTCTTCCTAATTTGGGCAATCTCCGATGTACTTGGCTTGGCCCCCATAGCTTGGCAGAGGCCTTTGGGTCAAGCCGACCTCGTTGGTTCTGGAATGCGCTGAGCTCTATCACTACCTGTTCCTATCTCTCTTCCTTGCCACTGTGTTCCATTCCCTAACTAATTTATTGCTCTATGTGGTTTTCCTAAACGCCGAGTTTTCTCCAGATGCTCTATATCCTATGCTTTAACCCATTATCTCTTGAAAGTAACTGTTTTAGGGGCTTCACTGTGCTGGATTAGGAACTGGCTGGAGGGCCGGGCCCAGAGAGTGGTGCTTAACGGGGCTGCATCCAGTTGGCAGCTGTTATCTAGTGGTGTCCCTCAGGGATCAGTATTGGGCCCAGTTCTGTTCAATATCTTCATTGGTGATTTAGATGAGGGGATTGAGTATATCATCAGCAAATTCGCAGATGACACTAAGCTGGGGGGAAGTGTCGATCAGCTGGAGGCAGGAGGGCTCTGCAGAGGGACCTGAACAGACTGGAGGGTTGGGCTGATTCCAACGGGATGAGGTTCAACAAGGCCAAGTGCCGGGTCCTGCACTTTGGCCACAACAACCCCATGCAGCGCTACAGGCTGGGGACAGAGTGGCTGGAAAGCAGCTAGGCAGAAAGGGACCTGGGAGTCTGGATTGACAGGAAGCTGAACATGAGCCAGCAGTGTGCCCAGGTGGCCAAGAGGGCCAATGGCATCCTGGCCTGTATCCGGAACAGCATCACCAGCAGGTCCAAGGAAGTTATTCTGCCCCTGTACTCAGCGCTGGTGAGGCCACACCTCGAGTACTGTGTCCAGTTCTGGGCCCCTCAGTTTAGGAAGGATATTGAGGTCCTGGAGCAGGTCCAAAGGAGGGCAACCAGGCTGGTGAAGGGACTCGAGCACAGACCCTATGAGGAGAAGCTGAGGGAGCTGGGGCTGTTCAGCCCAAAGAAGAGGCGGCTCAGGGGAGACCTCATCACTCTCTACAACTACCTGAAAGGAGGGTGTAGCCAGGTGGGGGTTGGTCTCTTTTGCCAGATGACTTTCAACAGGACAAGAGGGCATGGTCTTAAGTTGTGCCAGGGGAAGTTTAGGGTAGATATTAGAAAGAATTTCTTTATGGAGACGGTGATCAAGCATTGGAATGGGCTACCCAGGAAAGCAGTGGATTCTCCATCCCTGGAGATATTTAAAAAGAGACTGGATGTGGCACTCAGTGCCATAGTCTAGAAACCGCAATGGTGGTTCAAGGGTTGGACTCGATGATCTCTGAGGTCCCTTCCAACCCAGCCAATTCTATGATTCTATGATTCTATGATTCTATGAGAGGGGAAGAAGAGAAGAGAGAGAGGCAGAAGTAGAGCCCCCAGAAATATCTCAGCTCCTCTGATCAATGTTTCTGCATTTGAACAACTGCTAGGAACTTTCCTTTGGTGAGTGGTGGTACAATATTATTTATACTCCGAATGAGTGTCAGCAGCTTGCTAAATTATTCAGATGGGGTTTTTCATTTAAAAAGTACTAATAAAACAATGATAGTTCCAGGGGAAAAAAATGCTGATCATGTCTGGAAAGGCAGAATGTTAGTCAGCATCTATTCTAACTAACACTCCATAAACATACTGAGAATCCACTGCAATATTAATATCTGTCACTGAAAATAATCAGAAGGCTTCTATCGCTGCACACAATTCTACGACCTGTGCTGATCCTTCCTGTAGCATGACATGTGATGGCCATTGGTCTGAAGCAGAATCATGCCAAGCTACCACTGCTTTGTGTGAGTGAGCAGATCCAACCAGGAATAGAGTAGGAGCTCTCTCTGGTGGTACTGTTGATAAAATAGAAGAACACTGGATTGTTAACTCTTGCAGGGACTGTAACAATTTGTGACTCAGCAAGTTGGACTGTATCTCTCCAAGGTAATCTGCTAAGGCAATTTGAAAAGACAGTGATATTTGAATAGCTGTATGAAAATCCTGTTTGGTTATATGGATATGTATTACAGCAACATTTAATGCAAAAATACCTCTAGCACATACTCACAGTTTTGCAATCACCTCAGATAACATTTCAAATCTAGACCATATTGTTTTCATAGAATCATAGAATCCTTGGGGTTGGAAGGGACCTCGAAAGATCATCTAGTCCAACCCCCCCTGCCAGAGCAGGGCCACCTAGAGCACTTCGCATAGGAACGTGTCCAGGCGGGTTTTGAATGTCTCCAGTGAAGGAGACTCCACGACCCCCCTGGGCAGCCTGTTCCAGGGCTCTGTCACCCTTACAGTAAAAAAATTTTTTCGAATATTCAACTTGAACCTCCTATTCTCCAATTTACACCCATTACCCCTTGTCCTATCACTGGTCACTGGTGGAATGGTGTGAAAAAAATTGCCACTCTAGCATCCAGAATTTTTTTCCCTCCTGTTGCCCTAATATACCCAATGTCTGGAAAGTGTTGTTTATAACAAAACTAGTGCTCCGTGGGGATGGTTGCAGCAATGGGAGCAGAGCAATTGACAGATCTGAGCTGCTTCATCCTGGTAAGGTGCTCTGTTCCATCCACAGAACCTGTTTGAAAAAGTCCATCATGTACCTGAGAGGTGGGCCCCAGAAGAATATCCAAAGAACAAGGAGGTGAGTCAGGCTACTAAGATCAGTGTGGCTCAGGTGAGTCTCGAATGGCAACATAAAGGTGAATTATCTGATAGCTTCCACCAAATCCACCAAGGAATAGATGAATCACATGGATGGGGTCATGAGGGAGGGGTGTACTGAGCATTGGATGTTATTGCACAGCTGATCCATGAAACATCTGCTGCAATCAAGCAAGCTAACTTGATCTCTAGGTACTACACATTAGAAGTTGTTTAACCCTGAAAAAGATCTCAACCACACCCAGGGCCATCTTGGTTCCTGCTAGTGGGACCATAAACATTTTGGCATCCCAAAGATAGAAAAATTTTCAAAACTTCAACTATTGTAATTAGCGATAGGGAGAATGAGAAAATGAGGAATGATGTCCCCTCCACAAAGAAGAAAAAAGGAAAACTGTAATTTTAAATAATGTCCAGGAGAATGAACAGGAAGTATGTGGATGTCTCCTGCACTGGTTTCTCATACTAGAAATGGTGAGAACTGTAATTATTAGCATTCTGCAGGAGATGGCACTCGTAGTACAGAGGAGATGGTCATGCTGGCTGCAGGTCCCAGGTCAGTGTCACCATCAGTGTCACACAGCACAGCCCAATGATGCCCTTGAGCAGGCTCCAGAGCTGAAAGACAGAACAAGGAGCAAGGAAAGTGTGATATCCCACAGCTCTAGGAACAGCTCTGACACCAAAACAACCAACATGGTGACCAGTTACTGTTAAACCCATACAGAGAATAATTAGAACTAATTTGTTTTAACACGCTCATATCAGATCTCTCATTATCTCAGCCCTTTGTGCCCCATGTTGGGCCCAAATAAAGACTGTTGTGGTTGAACCACAGCCAGACACTGAGCACCACACAGCCACTCACTCAGCTTTCCCCCAGCAGTAGGGTGGAAAAAGGGATTGAGACAAAAAAAGTTTAATGACTGATGTAAAATAGAATTACATATTAATGTAAGTAAAAAAGATTAAAATTTTAAATGCCTCCCTTTTCTTATTCCCATTCTTCTCACCTCTGCTGCTGCTCTCAGCTTCAGGCAGTCAAAGCTCACAAACATTTCAGCACTCTGATTGCCTCCTTAGCCAACTCTGTCCTTGGGTTTGTGTCCATCTTTTCAGTTCTGGGAAGGCAGATCCTGAGAGAATCAATATGAAGTTTCCTCTCACCAGCCTTGGTTGCCAAGGACTGTGCTATTATCAAGGACTCCTTGACAGAAGCCATGACTGCAGGAGGCAAAGGCCCTGTGCTTGTGGCTGTAATGCTGAGAAATCCCTTTGGTTTGTTGGATGCAGCAGAAAGGTCAAGCCCTGACCCCAGGCCCTGGGAAGGCAGATCCTGTCCCTCACACAGGGCTCAGGTCTCTTCCTGTGGCACTGGGGTGTAAGGGTGACCAAGGACAAGTGTAGGAAGGTTCTCTGAACACTCCTGGCTTACCATTGCAGGGGCAAGGCACATAGTCAAAATAAAATTGTTCCAGGTAGGCCTTGATGGTCAAGGCAACTCCGATGGCCAAGGTGACAAAGCCCTCGGTCCTCTTGAGCCTTTCAGACTTGACAGAGCCCTTGGCCACCTCTTCTACAGGCTGTCCTACACTGTTCATAATTTCTCTTCAGGCTGTTGTCACCCTTCCTCATTTCTCACCTAAATCTCAGCATTTCCAGATCTTGTCTGGTGTCTCTCTGCTCTCAGTGGCTTTGCCTTGAAAATAAAAACAGAAAACAAAACAGACTTGTATTTCTGATGATCACTCCAAAAGGACTGCCCATACCACCTTTGTGGCAACTTCCCCAACGTACAGTCTGAATTTTTGCTGGGATGGGTAAAAAGACAAGGACTGACTTAAGGGTGATGTGGTCTGAGAAGAGTGTGTGACTCAGAGTCACACACTGAGTGACTCAGAGATGGATGCTTCTGATCCTATCCCTCTACTGAGTCTTGCTCTAGGCTGAGGATTTAGGAATGCCCCAGAACATTCCTCTTATCGTTGTTTCTTTGTCTGATTTTGTTAGGCCTGTTTTGTTGCTTTCCTAGGGAAAGAATTGTTCCTCTAAGTGATAATGTGACCCTCAGTTCTTTCCCTCTGTACCAGTCAGTGGTGTCAGAGGATCTGTCGAGCATTTTCTGGGACCGTATGGTTTCAGTCCCTCTCCCCAGCAGGGCCAGGTCTGGCACTAAGGTTGGATCCAGAAGCACCTTGGCTCCTCTCTGAGGAGTTTAGAAAGCAAGGGGGTGTGAGCTGTGTCTCCCTGAGTGCCCTCCCTGGGTCATGACAAGTGCCCACCAAGACCTTTCCCACAGGGCTGCTCCCAGCCAGGCAGCCCCATCCTGTGCCATGGCCCGGCTGAGTCCCCTGCAGGGGCAGACACTGGCACTTGTCCTTCTGAAATTTCTCTCCAGATGAGCTATGCTGCTCTGTCATGGTTTAACACTGGCCCGGCAATTAAACCGAGTAACAGACGCTCTGTATTAATCTCTCTCTCTCCTCCTTGAAAAAGAAAGGAGAGAGAATAAGGGAGAGAGACTTATGGGTTGGAAACTAAACTACACAACTTTAAGGAAACAGTAATGATAAATAGGAAAAATTAATAAATATATACAAATATACAGGAAAATGGAAACCACATTCCTCCCCCCTTTTCCCCCAATAACTCTCACGTCACCACCGAGGCTGCAGGGCAGCCCTGAGAAAGTCCAGGCTGGACTCCTGGAGTTTGCAGCAGTCAGGAACTGGAGGCAGGAACACACAGATATGGGCTGGCACGGATCAGGACCACAGGCAGACGAAGGGACGGAATCCTTCCAGGATGCCGGGTGAAGGAAGGGAAGCAGGAAAAGCAGGAAGGGCAGGCAGCTGGAAACTGGAAGCAGGAAATCATGGCTTGGCCCTCGTGATCCCTCAAATTTATACTGAGTATGACGTATATGGGATGGAATACTCTGTTTGGTCAATTCGGGCATCTATCTTGTCCGTTCCTCCCCAAAGGAGGGCTGCAGGTGGGACCTCTTTATCCTCCTGGACGGTAAAATGTTCTCATCAGAGCTGAGCAGGGTCCTTGGCTCTGCATACCAGTCTCTAGCAGTAACTATAAACATCAATTGTTATCAGTCCTAGAAGCACACACTGTCTGAGAAACTTGCTGTTAATTTCAGCAAGTGCAACTACTTCCAAGAGACTTAGCTAAAAGCAAAAGTACAAGACAGAAAATCACCTTGATCCTGGCCCAAACCAAGACAGCGTCTTGATGCGTTTCATGCTGGTGCAGCCCAGGACAAGGTGCACTCTTGCTGGAGACAGCTCTATCTGATGGGATGGCCTCAGCAGTCCCTGGTGCTGTGTCACCCCGTAGCTGTCCTCTTGGGCAGCATCTCCATCTCCTGGAGAAACCATGTCAGCTGTGGGGCTTCAGTGACAGCTTAGCCCCAGGCTCTGCTGGGCTCTGGGACAGGAGAGAGACCAGGCAGGGATGGGAGTTCCCCCCATGCAGGCAATGAGTCCAGCAGGAGGATGGAGATGCTCTAGCAGAAAGACTCAGCCTCAACTGAGGACACCCATGGCTTTCTCTGCCAGGGTTTCACTTGCCAGACCAGAACAGCTCCCTCCAGGCTCTCCCACCTCCCCTCCCCTCTCTCAAGCACAGCCCAGTTGCTGCTGGCCCTACACCAGTTCCCACCCCAGGCTGCTCTGGGCAGTCCCAATACAGCCCCAGCCCCTCTGAAGGCCACAGCAGCTCATGGGGGGCAGAGAGCTCAGAGCCAATGATGGGTGACCATGCATGGCAAAAGGAGCAGGAGGCACCCTGTGTGGGCTGCAGAGCTTTGCAGCCCCTTGGGGCCATCCTCTCTGCCCAGCCCAGCACAACAGCCCTGGCCCTTGTGCTCCTCAAGAGCTCTGACTGCTCCAGGCACAGAGCAGTGTTCCCAGGGCTGCTGTAGCCAGGGAGGGGGGTTCACTTCCCATTCATTCATAGTACACAGAGCAGATACAGCAGACAAAAAAAAATGCTACCGTTTAATTTATTAATCTTAAATGCAGTGGAGGCACTCCATTTACACAATGTTTCTTGGTACCAAAAGGTATGTGAATATTAAAGTTTGAGGGATGAATAATGAAATTACTTTCCTTTCCCCATCATTCCTGCTGCATTGAGGAGGAATCTCAGACCAAAATTTGCTGCAGGTTCATTTTTTTTACTTAAATACAATAGACTTCCATTTGACATAAAGTGTCTGTATCACACAAGTTGGGTGGATAATGAAGAGGGGATGAATACTGACATGTCTTTAAAAAAGACATCCAGGCGGAAAAAAGAAAACAAAAATTGGAAAAAAAAGTCTTTACATTTCAAGGCATAGAGCTGCAACCAATTGCAGATGAAGGCAGGCTTTCTATGGCTGTTGAAAAATCAACTTCCTCAGAGAAACTTTGAGCTTCTGGTTCCTCATGCTGTAGAGGAGGTGGTTCAATGCTGGAAAACCACAAGAGCCAGAATTTTGGGTCTAAATCTCCTAAAAAGGGCTTTGCATGGAAAAGGTTTCTTTTCACCTCGAAATGACACAATCCCAAATTTTCAGTCCAGTTTTCTTTCCAAGTCCTGCTGCAAAGTCACACTAAAATGCTCCATATGAGTGTTTCCTAACTAAGAAAAAAGAATAGACCTGATCCTATTAAGATACCTGCCATGATGAGTGTGTCATTGTCATAATCACTTCGTTGTTGGTTTCAAAGAATCTAAAGATGTGGATGTTTGGAAACTCTAAAACTTGGAAAATATGATGACCTTGACTACGCCTCTTCATTTCTGGTGATGGCTGAGGTGGGTCTGGTGATGAGAGATGAGATCCTAGCTCTGGAAAAAAACTTTTCTCACACTGGGAGTAGCTTTAGGGTCGTTCACCTCTATGGAGTTGCTGATGATTCATCAAGTGGGAGCGTTGACGGAAGCTCTTCCCACACTCAGGACACTTGTAGGGACATTCACCCATATGGATACGTAGGTGTTGGGTGAGACTCCAGCTGGCTGTGAAGCTCATCCCACACTGGAGACACATGTAGGGTTTTTCCCCAGTGTGGACATGTTGGTGACACATCCAGGAGGTGCTTTTGTTGAAGGCTTTCCCACAGTGAGTGCAGGGATACAACTTCTCTCCTGTATGGATGCAGCGATGCTGTGATAATGAGGAACTATGGGAAAACTATGAGCTCATCAGCCTTAGGGTGAGGCTTGAGTGGCGCAGCCAGCAAGCACGCAGTACCCCAATGCTGAGGCCGCGGGTTCGAGACTCCTCAGAACCTCACCCTAAGGGCGATGAGCGCTAGTGGAGCAATAAAGGTAGTACAGTGCTGAAAGAAGCATTTAAAGCCAAGCATGCCGAGATTGTGAGTTCCAGTATGAGCTGAGTTTGTGATTCAGGCCTTACCTTTTATTGGCTCCCTAATCCTGCTCCTGCGCAGTTAGGGCCTGCCTTAATCAGGAACAGGTGGGCTTAACACAAGCTCATGCCACTCCCTGGCAATTAGTGGCACCTGGTTGCCTCATTTCACTCCAGTTTCTCACCCCTATGGATCCGTTGATGATAGATAAAATTCTGTCTCCGCATAAAACCTTTGCCACAGTCAGGGCAGGTGTAGGACATGGTGCCTGTGTGATAAGGTTTCACCAGTCTCCCACTTTGACAAAAAGCTTTCTGATCCCTGAGGTACCCAGGGAGGTTTTTGCCCAGATGGAGTCACCCTGTGTCTGTGAAAGAAACCATAGTGCAATGACAAAGTAGAGGAGAGATTTTTGTTGGGTGAGGGCAGCCGAAACCTACATCAATCTTACTGTGGGTGAAAATGGAGTGTGAGGTGGAACGAGGAGGTTACCCATGGAGTTGGACACCCACTGATCATCCTTTACTTCATCTTTAGGAGCTATATTGGCACCTAAAACACAAAGGGGAACTACTTGTGACCCAGGGTTCTGGAGCTGTGAGCCAGTCCTGGTGTGACCTTGGATCACTCCTTTGCACTTTATGAGATACTTTAGTTCTCTGCTACATGCAGGATGAGCTGTCATCCACTGGGATGAGTTGGGGTCTCCTGAGATATTTTCAGAATCTCCAGTTGTGGCTCCTGAGCTCTGATATTATTAAGTTCCCCAGAAGGATTCTGGGGGTCTCATCATTATCCCTGGTTTGAGGGTTATTTGAGGGTCCCCAGTTGCAGCCCTCAAACATTTGGGATGACTTGGGGGTTCCCTATTATAGCCCCCAACCCAAGATGAATTGGGATTCCCCAGATGAGGTGGAGGGAGATCCAATCACAGCTCCTCCACCCTCCAGATATGTTGGGGTGTGGCCAATCCCACCACCCTCACTCCAGGGATAAGTTTAGATCCCCCCTCTCACCCATCCTCCCCTCCCATCTTTTGCTGTTCTCCCCCAGTTTGGGCAGTATTGGGAAAACCACCCCCCTCCCATCACCTCCTGGTACCTGCAGGGGGGGCACAGCCAAGGCCGGTGGGGAGAGGGGGGCGATGCTCTGGCGGTCACCAGTTGGGGGGTCCTGGCTATGGGGCAGAGGGTGTGGGTGCAGCCCCGGGGCAGCGGAATGGAGCCTCCCCGGAACTGCAGCGCGATCTTGGGAAGCAGCGGGGAAGCAGCAGAGGAGGAAGAAAAGATGGGGAGGGGCCTCGGGGGAGGGGGGGGTGTGAGGTTGGAAGTTGGCAGGGGGGTGTTATGATCCGAGTTATTATTTTATATTTTGATTTGGAGGAAAATTTAGCCACTACTCATAGATGAAGCATGAATTTACAAAAATAACAAGCTTTATGATTTAAACAAGTTACAAGGATTTATTTTAGGGAAAAAGAAACAATAATGCCACCATTAAGGGGAGAGAATTTACACAATTAGCTACTTTGGAGAGAAGAGTCCTTAAGAAAAGAAAAGAGACGAGGGAGTAATTAAAATGTTATCACCGTGCGCCGGCTTTAGCCTCTGGCTGGAGCCGCTCCTGCTGATCTGTGTTCTCCGCTTTTCCGATCCTCTGCTGTGTCTGCCCCGTAGCTGGAAACCGAAGTGCCGAGAGAAGGGGGGGTCTAGAGGAAAAACTGCGACTTCTCCTTTTCTCCTGGGTTTTTTTTATACAGGAAAAAAAAAGAGGGGTCTCTTTTTTGCATAAGTCACTGATACACACAGACTTCCCGGAGATAAGTCATCCTTATCTTTCAGTCTTTTTGCATCCTGCTAATTTCATTGTCTTTGTCTCCACCATGCACCAGGAGGCGACCTGATAAGCATTCTTATCTTTTAGGTGTATGTCAGGCATATGGTGAGATAAAGATATGTTAATTGACAGCATGTTGCAAGAAGAGCAGGAAGACAAGAAAATATTTTCAAGAGACATATTTTGTATTTTTGAAGTGTTTGTATCCGGGGGGGGGACGCCAGGGTTGTATCCTAGGGGGTTGGGGACACCAGTTTTGTGGCATGGGTGGGGGAGGGGACACATCACAGCTCCCTGATGCTGACCCAACCTCAACACAAAGCTTGTGGCCCTGGAGATAAGAGGCTGTTAATTCACTGCTTTCAGGTGTAAACTCAGGGGGACAATGACCAACCCAGTGGGTACTGCCCTGAAGGTTCTTCCTTCATTTCCATTTCAAACTCATATTGTTTCTGTTCTTTGAAGAGAATTCATTCTAAAATAATTTTTCTCTTCACAGAACCTCGAGTTTTGGGAGGCTGCAGACTCCAACTAAACAAGAGCAAGGGAGAATCGAAGTGCTGTGTTGGGTTCTCCACAGCTCTGGAATGAGGGATCCATGACACTATGATATAAAGTCCAGGGCAGCTGCTCCGACCTGGCCACCCCCAGTTTTCCACAGTATGACCACCAACAGTCTCCCAGTAGAGCAAGAAGTTGGACTAGATGACCTTTAGAGGTCCCTTCTGACCCAAACCATTCTATGACTGAAGTGTGTGGATACCGCTTGGCTTCTTCCATGGCTGCCTTCCCCAGTGGGTCCCATCCTACCAGGCAATGTTCCCATACCTAGTGCCTCCTCCTCTGCATAACGTGACCATCGCCTTCCCACTGGAGCCATGGTACTATAATAAATGGTTATAATATAAATTAATGAATTTGCATTCCTAACCAGTGAAATTTAGAGTTAAACTGAGAAAGAAGTGAATATGGGGCTAGACAAAGCAGTTGAGACATGTAATTTTCCACTGTTTCAGTGTGAACAAAACAAGGCCCTAACGAGACGAACCTCTGTCTTGAAGATAATTAGGAATATGTCTTGTTCTTAAAACAAGGCACTGCCAAGGCCAACTAGGCATCAAGAGAATGTGAATATCTGCAAAAGGAGAACATAAAGATGTCACAGGGGGAAGTTATAGCTAGGGTCTGATATCGCCCTGTAGCAATATAATGAAGTCATCAAAATCAAGAAAGGTAAAAAAATTCAAGCTTGAGGATGACTTCTTACTTCATCCAAAGACCCCCTGACAACCCCCAGATATCTCCCCAAAAGAGGACTCTGCCTACACTCTTCCCAGACTCCACCTATCATGAATATTATAATATGTTGTAATCCCTATGAATATGTATGTAAACCCACCTCCTTTTGAATATTTATAGAATTGTAATCAAAAAAAGGTAATCCTACAGTTTTAGATTTGTGCTTGTGAGTGCAGCAGAGACTCCCCATGCACCCAGTGCTGTTTTGCTCATTGCATTTTCAATTTCATTAATTGAATTAAACCATTAACAGAATATTGAGTCTCGGTCATTTTTAACAGTAGGATGGGACCCACTGGGAAAGGCAGCCATGGAAGAAGACAAGCTATGCCCCCAAACTTCAACCATAGAATGATTTGGTTTTGAAGGGACCCTGAAAGTCATTTACGCCATATAGGGAGACAGTTGGTGATCATACTGTGGAACACTGGGGTTGGCCAGGTCAGAGCATCTGCCCTGGATTTTAGCCCATGGTCACATGTATCGCTCATTCTGGAGCAGGAGAGAACCCAGCACAACACTTCTGATCTCCCTTGCTCTTGTTTAGTTGAGTCTGCAGCCTCCCAAAACTGGAGGTGCTCTGAACAGAAAAAATATATTTTAGAATGAAATCTGCCCAGGATTAGAAACAATCTTAGCCTTAAATGGAAGTGAAGGATAAGAAAGAACGTTCAGGGTAGTAATCACTGGGTTGGTCATTGTCCCCCTGAGTTTACACCTGAAAGCAGTGAATTAACAGCCTCTTATCTCCAGGTCCTGGGGGCATTGTGTTGAGGTTGGGTCAGCACCACCCAGCTGTGATGTGTCCCCTCCCTCTGCTCATGCCACAAGCCTGATGTCCCCAACCCCCTCACGACACAGCCCTGGTGTCCCCTTCTACCAAATTCAAACCTCACCATCCAGGTCCCCTCTGCACCTTTTCTTCGCCCCCCCTACCGCTTCCCACGATCGCACTGCAGCTCCTGGGAGGTTTCGCTCTGCCACACCAGGGCTGCACCCACACCCCCCGCCCCGCAGCCGGGACCCCCAAACTGCTGACTGCTAGAGCATCGCCCCCCCCTCCCCACTGGCCCGGGCTGTGCCACCACTGCAGATACTGGGAGGAGATAGGAGGTGATGGGAGGTGATGGGAGGGGGGTGGTTATCCCAGTACTGCCCAAACTGGGGGAGAGCAGCACGAGATGGGGGAGGGAGGGGGAAGAGGTGAGAGAGGGGAACTAAACTTTTCCCTGGGGTGAGAGTGGTGGGATTGGCAACCCTCCAACTCATCTGGATGGTGGAGGAGCTGTGATTTTATATCCCTCCAAAAAATTTGGGAAGAACCCAATACATTCTGGTGGGCAGGGCTGTGATAGGGGACCCCAAAGTCATCCCGAGGGTTTGGAGGTTGCAACTGGGGACCCTCAAATCATCCTGGAGACAGGGGTGAGAATGGCAAGTGCGGAATACCTCCAGGGGACTTGAAAACCCCTTGACTTAGGAGCCACAATCGGGGACTCACAAAACATCTCAGGAGACCCCAACTCATCCCAGTGGATTGCAGCTCATCCTGCATGTGGGTGTGATGGGGGAACCCCCAGGTCATGGTGTGAATTTGATACCATTATGAGGGACCCAAACTCTTAGTCTAGTGCTTGGGTGGGATGCAGCGACCCCTTAATCATGCTAGGGAGTGTTGACAGAAATAGGAGAGCCCTAAATCATCTCTTGGAGTGTAACTGCAATAGGGTGATCCTAACTCAAGCAAGGAGTGGCTCAAAACCCCAGCAACCCTTCCCCACCCAATGTCCCCTTTGGGTTTTAGGTGCCAGTGTAGCTCCTAAAGATGTAGTAAAGCATGATCAGTGGGTGTCCAACTCTATGGGTAACCTACTTGTTCCACCTCACACTCCATTTTCACCCACAGTAGGTTTAATTTAGGTTTTTGTCTGCCATCACCACAGCAAAAGCCCACCCCTACTTTGACACTGCACTATGGCTTCTTTCACGGACAAGGGTTGACTCCATCTGGGCAAAACCATCTCTGGGTGAGCCAAAGATAAGACAGCATTTGGTCAAAGCGTGACATTGGTGAAATACCACCGAATCAATCCAGGAGAAATGTTTGACATCAGTGAGGAACGTAGAAAAAGGTTTAGTATCTGCTCAGCCCAACTCCACCATCAGAAAATCCATTCGGGTGAGAGACCCTAGAGATGTCCTGACTGCAGGAGACGGTTTAGCGACAGCTCGGATCTGGTTCAATGGTGACACCATCACACAGGCACCATGTCCTATACCTGCCCTGACTGCGGGAAGGGTTTTATGAGGAGATCAGCTTTCATCCAGCATCAACGGATCCATACAGGTGAGAAACCTTTTAAATGTTCCCAGTGTGGGAAAGAGTTTACCCGGAGTTCCAATTTATCACAACATCACCGCATCCATACAGGAGAGAAACCCTAAAAGTGTCTGGAGTGTGGGAAGGAGTTGACCCAGAGCTCCAATTTATCAAAACATCACTGCATCCAAACGGGAGAGAAGTTGTATCCGTGGACTCACTGAGGGAAAGCCTTCAACAATAGCACCTCTTGGATAGATCACCAACATGTCCACACTGAGGAAAAACCCTACACATGTCCCCAGAGTGGGAAGGGCTTCACAGCCAGCTGGAATCTCACCCAACACCTACGGATCCATACGGGTGAACGTCCTTACAAGTGTCCCGACTGTGGGAAGAGCTTCCGTCAACGCTCCCATTTGAAGAACCATCAACGCCTCCATACCAGTGAAAAACATTAAAGCTACACCCAGTGCAAGATGATGAGATTTTACTGGAAAATAGATTTCATCTGGAATTACTCGACCCATCACAGCCATCACCAAGGATAAAGGGTCAAGGTGACCACATTTTCCAGGCTCCATCACACCAATGATCCTTTCTTCAACTTCTTGTGGAGAACAAAATGGACTCAGATCAGAAACCGCTTCATGTCCCACTCAAAATTTAATTTTTTTAATTAATTTAATATTTAATATATTAATATATATTAATATAACAGATTTAATATTTGTTTCAGCATCATGAAGGTTTTCTTTTACTAATTAAAGAAAAAACAAAAGTATTTACAATTATGACGCCCTCCTAAAAGGATGTGGCAGGATGGGATCCTGGACACTTGCACAGGAGGCTGGATGTGCAGCTGAGGCAGCAGTAGAAGGGGGAGGCAGCAGACTGCAGGACAATGCTGACAGCAACAGAGCAGGATCATCTCTACTACACGCTTGTTAAATACTTCCAGGGATGGTGATTCTACCACCTTCCTGGGCAGACCATTCCAACCCCTAACTACTCTCTCAGTAAAGAAATTCTTCCTCAGATCTGAACTAAACCTCCCCTGGTGCAATTTCAGGCTATGTCCTCTTGTCCTCTCATTGTTCACTTGAGAGAAGAGGCCAGCACCCACCTCAACAACACCTCCTTTGAGAGAGGTGTAGAGAACAAGAAGCTCTCCTCTCAGCCTCATCTTCTCCAAAGTGCACATTCCCAATTCCCTCAGTCTCTCCTCAGAGCACTTGTTCTCCAGATCCTTCACCATCTTGTAGATGCCTGTAGACTCCAGGAGCTGGCATAGCTCTTCAGAGGAGCGTTACTGCTCCTTGCCTGTCAGGAGGGATGCTTCATGAGCTCTCCTGAAACCCCTGTGACACCATGGGTGATGTGATGGGACATCTCGAGCAGCCTGCAGTAAGGCTTCTGTCAGTTGTCTGTCCTGGTTTGGGCCAGGATAAAGGTGGTTTTCTGTTTCTGTACTTTTGCTTTTAGCTAAGTCCCTTGTAAGTAGTCTCTCTGAAATTAACAGCAAGTTTCTCATGCAGTGTATGTGCTTCTAGGACTGATAACACTTGATGTTTATAGTTACTGCTAGAGACTGGTATGCAGAACCAAGGACACTCAGCTCTGAGGAAAACATTTTACCCTCCAGAAGGAGTACAGAGGCCCCACCTGAACCCTCCTTTAGGGAGGAACGGACAAGATAGATGCCAGAATTGACCAAACAGAGTATTCCATCCCATATACGTCACACTCAGTATAAATTTGAGGCATCACGTGGGCCGAGCCAGATCTTTTCCTGCTTCCCTTCCTTCACCCGGCATCCTGGAAGGATCCTGTCCGTTCGTCTGCCTGTGGTCCTAATCCGTGCCAGCCCATATCTGTGTGTTCCTGCCTCCGGTTCCCGACTGCTGCCGACTCCAGGAGTCCAGCCTGGACTTTCCCAGGGCTGCCCTACAGCCTCGGTGGTGACGTGAGAGTTATTGGGGGAAAGGGGGGAGGAATGTGGTTTCCATTTTCCTGTATATTTGTATATATTTATTAATTTTTCCCTATTTACCATTACTGTTTCATTAAAGTTGTGTAGTTTAGTTTCCAACTCATAAGTCTCTCTCCCTTATTCTCTCTCCTTTCTTCATCGAGGGGAGAGAGAGATTAAAGAGAGCGTCTGTTATTCGGTTTAATTGCCGGGCCAGTGTTAAACCGTGACATTGTCTCTGGAAATAAGAGAAATAAGAGAATTACAATTTTTCATGAGGATTGAACGAGAGAGCTAAATAGAAAAGAATCTGGCTGAAAAGCCCTAGAAAATCTTCCTTGCTTGCTTGCTTGATTGATTTCTTGTGAAGCAATAGTTCTATAGGAGTAAAAGAAGTAGTTTAAAGAAACAAATATGCAATGGTTTTACAGAAGTAGAAGCATAGAAGTAGTAGAAATGTATAAGGAATATTTTAAGGGAGTCTCATGGAAATTTACTAGCCGAGTAACATAGGTGGGTGTGTGTATGGCAGGGGTGTATGTGATAATGGAATGTAGTTACTGTGGAAAACTCATCCATGAGAGCAGATTATGGGATATATGAAGGTTGCCGAAGCCGGAAGAAGGACCAAAACTGCGACAAAAATAATTACGAGTTCTTTTTGTATTTATAATTGCACTGCATTTCTGTAAATTTTCCATGCTTATTTGGTTTTAATATGCTCTACTGTTGTGAAGTTACTGATGATTTTACTTATGAACAACATTACTGCATGTGATGACACCAATAAGTCTCTGATTTGGAGTGCCCTTTTAGTGTCCTAAAAGACATCAGTTTGTAAAGTCCACCTCTTGAACAATTGAATTAGAAATGCTTTTGGAGAACTGGAATTCACAGGCACAGAAAGTCCTAAAGATGTTGCTACAGAACCCTTAGCTTTGGAGGTGACACTGCTTTAAGAACAAGGACTCAGAGCATCATACATATGACCACTTCCTGAATTGAAGAAGTTGGAGTGAAGATGCTAAGCTTGTAGCCACCATATTCCATATATTCAGGGGTCTCCTCCTGACTGAGGTATTCTTTGACTCAGGGAATCTTTCACTCCAAGAGCTCTTTGAAGACTGAAACAGAGGGGAAGAAGAGAAGAGAGAGCGGCAGAAACAGAGCCCCAAAAATACCTCATCTCCTCTGAGCAATGTTTCTGCATTTGAACAACTTCTAGGAACCTTCCTTTGGTGAGTGGCAGTACAAAATTAATTATACCCAGAATGAGTGTCAGCAGCTTGCTAGAAAATCCAGAAAGGGTTTTTTCAGTTAAAAAGTATGAATAAAACAATGACAGTTCCCAGGGAAAAAATGCTGATCATGTCTGGAAAGGCAGAATGTTAGCAAGCATCTATTCTAACTAACACTCCATAAACATACTGAGAATCCACTACAATATTAATATCTGTCGCTGAAAATAATCAAAAGGCTTCTATAGCTGCACACAATTCTATGACCTGTGCTTGATCCTTCCTGTAGCACGACATGTGATGGCCATTGGTCTGAAGCAGAATCATGCCAAGCTACCACTGCTTTGTGTGAGCGAGCAGATCCAACCAGGAATAGAGTAGGAGCTCTCTCTGGTGGTACTGTTGATAAAATAGAAGAACACTGGATTGTTAACTCTTGCAGGGACTGTAACAATTTGTGACTCAGCAAGTTGGACTGTATCTCTCCAAGGTAATCTGCTAAGGCAATTTGAAAAGACAGTGACATTTGAATAGCTGTATGAAAATCCTGTTTGGTTATAGGGATATGTATTACAGCAACATTTAATGCAAAAATACCTCTAGCACATACTCACAGTTTTGCAATCACCTCAGCTAACATTTCAAATTTAGACCGTACTGTTTTGGTGAAAAGATATGATAAAAAATGACACTCTAGCATCCAGAAATTTTTACCATCAGATTGCCCTAATATACCAAATGGCTTGAAAGTGTTCTTTATCACAAGACCTCTGAGAACTAACTGGATCATAACGATGTGCAGAAGACTGTTTCATTTTAGTCAAAACAGTTTCTAGTGATTGAGATTCCTCAGGATTCAATTGCCTGGATAACATAAGATTGATATCACCCTTCAATAAATCAAATATTGTCTCAGTAGAGATACTGAGCAAAGGTCTTACATGTTTACAGTTTATTGTCCCCAATAATTTTTGCAGATCATTCGGAGACTGGATATTGTTTAACTTTTCCAGCTTTTCTGTGAAAACCCAAATTTCTTTTAATTTCCATGCCAGGTATTTCAAGGGTGGTTTGAAATTAATTTTTTCAGGAGGTATCTGTAAGCCATAATTTTCCATACATTTGGTAAGTAATGATAAACATTTTTTCATTTGACCTTCATTAATTGCACATAGAAGGCTATCATCATATAATGAGAGATCATAATCCTAAGGTGAACTTCATACACTGGTTTCAATGCTGAATGCACAACAATTTGTTTTAACACACTATGATCAGATCTGTCATTATCTCAGCCCTTTGTGCCCCACCTTTGGCCCAAATGAAGACTGTTTTGGTTGAACCCCAGGTAGACACTGAGGACCACGTAGCCAGTTACTCAGCTTTCCCCTAGCAGTGAGGTGAAGGAATGGACTGAGACAAGAAAAGTTTAAGGATTGATTAATGATTTAATATACTACTTTGCTCATTCCCATTTCTCTCACCTGTGCTGATGCTCTCAGCTTCAGGCAGTCAAAGCTCACAAACATTTCAGCACTCTGGTTGCCTCCTTAGACAACCATGTCATTGTGTTTGTGCCCATCTTTTTGTGTCTCCTGACACAAAGGATTTCTTATAAGATTATCCCTCATGGAAAGGTGACCTCATTAGGGGCAGCTCGTACTTAGCATATGGTTGAGGAGTGTGTTTGATTGGCCATGAAACTTTATCACACTTTGCTTTGCTTTGTTTGCAAAGAGGAAAACTCCTGCTGTGACCGTGTGCAGCAGTTCTCTAAGGAAAAGAGGGGGGAGCTGGTGCAAAGGAGCTGTACCATCCAGCTGCAGAGACCAGGGGAGAAGTCTGATGGGAGGAGAAGTGATGCAAGTCCCAGGGGCCAAGGAGAGCAGTGGTGGGGTTGGGGAGGTGAGGAGCAAGGGTGTCCATCCAGGGTCAGACCTCAAGGAACTGCTTCTCCTTCTGGTGCAGACCTCCTGAGGAGAACCTCTGGGTCATTGTCACTCGGAGATTGCTGCTAGAACCTCTACTCTGAAATACAAAGTAATGAAATATTCCCTTACAAATAAAACTGCAAAAGTGCACTTTGAAATCTTACTTCTAAAATCCACCAGGAAAAAATTAACATGTCTAGGGAGCTCTATAGGTCTTGAAGAAACACAGGAAATAACAAAAAAAAAAAAAAAGCTCCTTTTGGCTTTCCAAGTTCATTAAACAAACTTCAGATAGTGAGAAAGAATGAAAAAAATGTGTGATAAAGCCAAAGTAAGAAGCAAAACCCAAAATACCTTCACATACTGATTGGCCCCAGTGAGCCTGCCAGAGCCTCTCCATGGCCTGGTTAGAGCAGATCCCTGGAGGCCATGATTGCAGGAGGCAAGGGCCCTGTGCTGGTGGCTGTAATGCTGAGAAAACCCTTTGGTTTGTTGGATACAGCAGAAAGGCCAAGCCCTGACCCCAGGCCCTGGGAATGCAGATCCTGAGAGCCTCAATAGAAAGTTTCCTCTCACCAGCCTTGGTGGCCAAGGACACTGCTATGGCCAAGGGGACAATGACCTCATTCCTTGACCGAGCCCTTGGCCACCTCTCCTGCAGGCTGTCCTACGCTGTCCATGCCTGCAGCTCCTTCCCTTCAAGCTGTTGTCACCCTTCCTGCTTTCTCACCTAACTCTCACTGCAGCATTTCCAGACTCTCTCTGGTGTCTCTCTGCTCTCACAGGCTTTGCAATGAAAACAAAATCCTGGGCTGAACCCAAACGCCCCTAGGTGTGGGAAAAAAGTCTTTGGAGGCTTAAGGATTCCATGTACACATCAATATGATCGTATGAAATCGTTTATTAACAACTTGCACTCACTTGTTTACACCATCATATCATGCAGGTGGCTTTGTATTCCAATTACACATTCCAGTCTCATGGAACCACTCTTCTCACATAAATATTTTCCTCTTCTGCTGCCAATTAGTTATCTCTTTCCCATTAGCTCATTTTTAGAAACCTGTAACTAGGCCTCAATAACCATTAAGCCACTGTAGCCTAAGCTGAAGTAAGTCAGGATTGCTCACAATCTGTATATTTCTGAACTGTTTCCCCAACATCTAGGTAAACCTCGAACACAAGGATACCCTGGGGGTGAGACTTCTAGTTCTTTCCCTCCAGCCTAAACCTTCCAAGGTGACCTTTGTGGAGGCTTTGTACTGCCGAGAGAAGTTGCATCACAAAGTCATAGAACTGTATGGGTGTGAAGGGATGTGACAGGCCAGACTTCCCCAGGGTATAGTCTGGAGTTTTGCTGGGAATGATAAACGCTCATGGAAAGACTTAAGGGTGATGTGGTCTGAGAAGTGTGTGACTCAGAGTCTGGGATGGATGCTTCTGATCCTATCCCTCTACTCAGTCTTGCTCTAGGCTGAGGATTTAGGAATGCCCCAGGACATTCCTCTTATCGTTGTTTCTTTGTCTGATTTTTTAGGCCTGTTTTGTTGCTTTCCTAGGGAAAGAATTGCTCCTCTAAGTGATAATGTGACCCTCAGTCCTTTCACTCTGTACCAGTCAGTGGTGTCAGAGGATCTGTCGAGCATTTTCTGGGACCGTATGGTTTCAGTCCCTCTCCCCAGAAGGGCCAGGTCTGGCAATAAGGTTGGATCCAGAAGCACCTTGGCTCCTCTCTGAGAAGGAGTTTAGAAAGCAAGGAGGTGTGAGCTGTGTCTCCCTGGGTGCCCTCCCTGGGTCGTGACAAGTGCCCACCAAGACCTTTCCCACAGGGCTGCTCCCAGCCAGGCAGCCCCATCCTGTGCCATGGCCCGGCTGAGTCCCCTGCAGGGGCAGACACTGGCACTTGTCCTTCTGAGATTTCTCTCCAGATGAGCTCTGCTGCTCCTTGACACCTTTCTTGCAGGCACAGCCCAGGAAAGGGTGCTCTCCTGCTGGAGACAGCTCTATCTGATGGGATGGCTTTTCTGATACTACTCTACTGCTCACAATCTTCACAGCACTGGGCCTTGGCTCATCAGTCTCTTTATACCACCCGTGGTATTGGGTCCTCAAAACCCCATCTTGGGATATCTCTATATCTCTGGGTATTCTCCATGGTAACTGATGTAAACAATTTAAAAATACAAAAAAAAAAATCTATTGAATCAATATTTTTTTTTCTTTCTCTTCCTGCTTGGTTGGGACATTATGTCAATTAACATATGTTTACCTCACCATATGCCTGACAGACATCTAAAAGATAAGATTGCTTATCAGGTCGCCTCCTGGTGCATGGTGGAGACAAAAACAATGAAAGTAGCAGGACACCAAAAGACAAAAAGATAAGGATGACTCATCTCCCGGAAGTCTGGAAATCTGTATGTATCAGGGACTTATGCAAAAAAGGGACCCCTCTTTCTTTTTGCTGTATAAAAAACCCTAGGAAAAAAGGAGAAGCAGCAGCTTTCTTCTAGAATCCTTCTTCTCTTGGCACTTCGGTTTCCAGCCACGAGGCAGACACAGCAGAGAAATGGAGAACCCAGAAGTAACTCCAGACTGAGGCCAGGTCCAGCGGTGATAAAACCTCTTTGTTCTTTTCTTTTACCTTAATGACTCTCTCTCCAAGGTGACTAATTTGTGCAAAGACTTTCTGAGGGCAAACCGGTTTTCCCTGTTTTGAAGGTGGTGTTATCGTTTCCTCCAATAAATAAATCCTTGTAACTTGCTTAAATCATAAAGCCTTGTTATTTTTGTAAATTTACATGTTGTCTATAAGTAGTGGCTGAATTTTCCTCGCAATCAAAATATAAATAATAACTCGGATCGTAACAGTAACTGAGCTGTTTGAAGATTACAGAAACATAGAATGACAGAATAATTTGGGATAAAAAGGACCTCTTTAGGCCCTTGCAAACAGTCCCTCTTCAGAATTCCTGTAGGGCCCCTCCAGCACTTAAAGGTCCCTCCAGAGCCTTCTTTTCTACAGGAGGAAAACTCTTACTTCCCTCAGCCTTTCTGCTTTTGTGTCTCTCCTCTGCACCCACTCCATCAGGTCCATGTCCTTCCTCTATTGAGGGCTCCAGAGCTGGATGCAGTGCTCCAGGTGAGGTTTTACCAAAGCCAAGTGCCAGAATCCCCTCTCTAAATCTGCTGGATGCTCTTCTTTTGATGCATCCCAGGATGTGATTGCCCTTCTGCACCTGTGCACTCTTGGCTCATGTCCAGCTTTCCATCCAGCAGCACCCCCAAGTCCTTTTCTGCAGGACTGCTTTCTAAAACCTCATCCTCCAGCCTTTACTGATGGTGAGGATTTTTCTGATCCAGGTGCTGCACCCTGCACTTGGTCTTGTTGAACCTCAGGAAGTTCAGCTGGGGCCACCTCTCCAATTTGTCAAGGTCAATATTGTGAATACTGCTGATGCACGGCACAGATCTGGCTGCAGGATTTTTGTCTGGCTTTCCCAGTTTTGTATCTCATTCTCAGTGCTGAGGGTACAGTAATTTGCAAACACTTTCTGCCCCATAGCAACAACCACAACAGTCTTTATTTAGGCCCAACGTGGGGTACAAAGGGCTGAGATAACCACAGATCTGATCAGAGTATGTTAAAACAAATAAGTTTTAATTCTAAATTTTATATGTTAAGGTCTGTTTGCTAACATGTTTGTGGTTTTTGCTTTTTTTTTTTTTCTTGTTTGGTTTTGGTTTTTTGGTTTTTTTTGTTTGGTTTTTCTTTTTGTTGTTGTTGTTGGTTGTTTTGGATTTTTTCCTTAATGACAGATTACGAATTATAGGTGCAATTCTTTCTTGAGTAAAATAAGAAAACAGGCTTAACAAAAATCAGACAAACAAACAAGGATAAGAGGACTGTTTTGAGGCATTCGTATATCCCCAGCCCAGAGCAAGAATAATTAGAGGGATAGGATCAGAAGCATCCATCCAAGACTCTGAGGTACCTCCCTGGAGGTGCTCCTGCAATTTCTGTGTATGGCTATCATCAAACACCTTTGTACAGGCCATGTGCAGGGTGTGTTATAAGGCATCCCTCCCTCCGTTATGCTTGCAGAGAGGTGCCACTGTAAATCTCCAGTACTGTTTAATTCCCAGATCCCTGTGTTTCAACCCAGGAGTCTTCCTACATCTGTCTGGTGATGGGGGTCACCCTGGTCCTTCTTTCCATAATGTCTCCTGGTGGTGGTCATGAGGGTCATGGGGATGAATTAAAAATGAAGCAAATGTTTTTCTCTATGTAAACTTTTCACATCTGAGTCTCCGGGCATGCCAGTTCCTTCAGTCTTCAGCCAAGCTGACAACATATTGTGTTTCTTATGTCAAGGTTTCTATAGTTATCACTTTAGCACATATATTTCCCTTATAAGGTGATGACTACCTAAACAATTTCTTAGCTTCTATTAAACAAGCATTCTGTGTTAGCTTTTATCAGGTCAATGTGACCCCTAGACAGTTACCAGCAAGCATTTTTTATCAACCCTTACATCACATATAACCCGCGATCAAGCAGCCAAGCGCTGCAATAAACATCCCTGCTTTAGAGCCTTTCCTGGGCTGTAAAGTTTGTTTCCGCACCTCACACCCTTGGATGAATTTCCAACCAATCTCCAAGCAGTGGTCAAACCCTGCAGCACACTCACTCCAATTGATTTCCTGAGGATGAAACCTTGTGATATGGAATGACCCTGACTGGAATAACTATCTTTCAGCAGTCCTTAGAGAATTCTTTAATATTGTTCATGTCTTCTTGCTGGTAGCTACCAAAAATAATTCTCATCAGATCATCTTTTATAGAAATATAACCTCATTAGAAGCAGCTTGTGCCCAGCGGATGCTTGCGAAGTGTATTTTATTGTGTAGGAAACTTTCTCTATTTGACATTTCTCTGCTTGCAAAGAGGGAAATTCCTGCTGTGCCTGACTGCAGCAGTTCTCTAAGGGAGATGGGTTGGGAGCTGGTGCAAAGGAGCTGTAACATCCAGCTGCAGCCTGAAGGGGAGAAGTCTGATGGAAGGAAAAGATACTAAACTTCCAGAGGAAACGGGGAAAATTTGCCACTATCACCCTGTGTAGATACAAAGGTGATATGCACAGACAGTGCAACACAACCGATGGAGACAAGCTGTCTGTCATACAAACCGTGGGATAAACATAGTCCCGAGCTATGCTAGATAAGTATGGAATTTCCTGAATATGCAGCTCCCTGATTGTGAGATTGTCTGGAAGGGATTAGTGATATAGATAAGGTGGGATTTCTTTCCTTGGGTAAATCACCATTGTAAAATAGTGGGATAAGAAAAGGTATATAACTGCATGTAAGGATACGAATAAACGGATTTAGTTTGCATCAAACTGTTGTCCCCGTCCTTGCTGCGGCAATTGGTGACCCCGACGTGATTCGGGAAGAATTCTGCTGAAGAAGCAGCCGGCCAGCAGGTCTCCGAGAACGTTGAATTTGAGGCTGAAAGAAGCCTGGACGAGGGCGGCCGCCTGTCTGCACCTCCTCGCGTTTGGCAGGTGAGCTCGGAGAAACGAAGTCATGGGTAATCAAAGTTCCCATGAAGAACAGGACATTTATAGACTTATGAGAGAACTGTTGCTAAAGCAACAGAAAGAAATCTCGGATCATGCACTTAAGCTCATTTTAAAATGGGTCCGCGATAAATTCCCAGGTACTTCTGCTGTTACTATTTTTGAATCTGAACTGTGGGATAAAGCGGGAGTTCGTTTATGGGACCTGAGCACGCGAGGGGATCATGAAGCACTTAAACTCCTATTTCCCTGGCGGACAGTATTTGAAGGTATTAAAGCGTGAGAATCGGAGCGAGCAGACACTTCTGCCGCTTCTGCCGTTCCCAGCGCCCCCCCGCTACCAGAGGGAAGAGCGCGGGAAGACGCTCCCCCTGCCAGAACTGTAGCCAAGGTAACCAGACCGGATTCGCCGAGCGACGATCCGTTCGAGCCTGATCCTTTCGATCCAGGATCAGACCTAACTCCCGATTATTACGATCCATACGCTGTATGGGCTGCTATTAAAGAGCAGGCTTTAGATGCGGGAGAAATTGACATGGCTATAGCTATCAGTGTCCCCCCACACCCTGCGCAGCAACGGCACAAAAGAGGTAATCCCTTTGTCGCTCCCGTAATATATCCAGCGAGGGGACAACCCCAGTGGTCGGCTCTCAGTTTTTCCATCACTAAAGAGCTACGCAGGGTAGCTGTGGAAAACGGACTCGGATCTCATTATTTCGCGGGGTTGCTGGAATCGGTCTGTGAAGGTCATGTCCTTACGCCATATGATTTAAAAACCTTAGCCCGCTTGCTGCTAAATCCCTCACAATATGTACTCTGGGAGTCTAACTGGAGACATGGGGTGGAAAAACTGACTCAGCGGTATGCAGCAGGGGATAACCCAGCACTGCAGGCTTTAACGGTCGATCACCTCATGGGGGCTGGGCAGTTTACCGATCCTGCAGCCCAGGCAAGAGACATTCCAAGAAATTCCCTGCTAGATACCACCCAGGAAGCTAAAAGAGCTTTTTTGAAAATTCCAGATGCTAGCAAACCTCAGAAAGCTTTTACAAGCATAATACAAGGACCGAAAGAGCCCTATATGGAATTTATATCCAAATTGCAGCAAGCACTGGAAAAGCAGATTGATAATGTTGACGCCAGAAATATTCTGCTACTTAAATTGGCTGTAGAAAATGCCAATGCCGATTGCAAACGGCTCCTTAAGTCTCTGCCAAAATCCGACCCTACCCTGGTGGAAATGATGGAAGCTTGCAACCGCTTCGGCACCCCCGATTATAAATATGAGACAATGGCAGCTGCCTTTGCCTCAATGCAGGGGCCGGGACACAAATTTAAAAATGCCCCCGTATGTTATGGGTGTGGCCAAGTCGGTCATTTGAAAAAGAACTGTCATAAAACAAAAAATCTGCAAAATATCCCGGTGTGCAGCAAATGCAAAAAGGGTCGGCACTTGATAAGCCACTGCCATTCCAAATTCAATAACCAAGGGCAACCGCTCCAGCCGCAGGGAAACTATTATCGCAGCGCGGCACGACACCGCGCGCAGACACAAGTTCCTCTGTCGTATCAAACCCCATCGGCTCAGCAGTCATTTCAAACATACCCGATGCAGATATCCAGTTCTCAATACGCCACAGCAAATGACCTCGCTCTTACAAGAGCAACAGCACGGAGCGCCGGACAGGATTTATCGACCCGGTTCACAGTGATTCTTGCCGACACCTCGGTGCATATAATAGACACTTTGTTTCAAGGGCCACTTCCGTCCGGGACTATGGGTCTTATTGTGGGTCGGTCATCAAGTACTTTTAGTGGTCTTTTTGTTTTACCAGGAGTCATCGACAACGATGCATTAGAAATAAAAATAATGGCTTGGACGCCTACCCCTCCCTGCACAATACCCGCTAAAAGCAAAAAAGCACAATTGGTATTGTTACCTTTAAATATTGATTCTTTCCCCTCAGATGTCCCGCGGCAGGGCGCCTTCGGATCTACAGGCTGCCCGCAAATATACTGGACACATGCAATCTCAAAGGACAGACCATTGAAACAATGTAAACTTAAAAATGGGTGTCAACAAGTTGTGTTAACAGGTCTTATTGACACAGGTGCCGATGTTACCGTAATCTCCCAAGCTAAGTGGCCACGCCAGTGGAATCTAACTCGCACTGCACAGCCATTAGCAGGAATAGGGGGAATTGGTAACAGTTACCAGAGTGAAGATGTTATTCAAATCATTGGTCCTGAGAACAGGGTAGCTAGTACTCGACCCTTTGTATTGCCAGTACCATTGAATCTGTGGGGAAGGGATGTTCTATCACAATGGGGATTGCATTTAGAAACGGTTTTTTAACGAGGGTCACTGATGAAGGGCGTGAAATTCCACAATTAACCTGGAAAACACAGGAGCCAGTGTGGGTGAATCAGTGGCCCTTATCAGAGGAAAAACTCACCGCCCTAGAACAATTGGTACAAATTCAATTAAAAAAGGGACATGTAGTTCCAACTTTCAGTCCGTGGAATACTCCTGTTTTTGTAATTAAGAAAAAATCAGGTGGTTGGAGATTATTGCAAGATTTACGAAAAATTAATGCTGTTATGGAGCCAATGGGAGCTTTACAACCAGGTCTCCCTTCACCAACAATGATCCCGCAGGAATGGAATTTGATTGTTATTGATTTAAAAGATTGCCTTTTTGATATTCCCTTACATCCTGATGATGCACCTAAGTTTGCCTTTTCTGTGCCTAGCCTTAATATGGGAGCACCTCTTAAACGCTACCATTGGACGGTTTTACCTCAGGGCATGAAAAATAGCCCCACAATCTGCCAGTGGTATGTTGCCAAAATATTGGCCCCAGTACGTCTTGAATTTCCAACTGTAATATTGTATCATTATATGGATGACCTGTTAATTGCTGCTGCTACTGAGGGTGATTTACAAAAGGCAATAGAATCTGTGTTAACTGCCATCGATCAGGCAGGCTTGAAAGTCTCACCAGAAAAAATTCAAAAACAAACCCCCTGGAATTATCTAGGGTGGAAAATTACCAGTCATTCCATAATTCCGCAAAAGCTATCTATTAATACTCAGATAGCCACACTGCATGATGCTCAAAAACTTTTGGGATCTATTAATTGGTTGCGACCCCTTCTGGGTATTTCAAATTCTGAATTGGCTCCTCTATTCGATCTTCTTAAAGGAGACGCGGACTTAATGGCCCCCAAACACCTCACACCCTCTGCGGAATTAGCATTACAAAGAGTTTGCAGGGCCATCGAACAGAGGCAAGCCTCTCGGTGGGACCCTGATTTATTCTTTCAATTAATAATTTTAGAGGATGGTGTAAAATATTGTGGCATGATTTTTCAGTGGGACACCACGCTTACAGATCCATTGTTGATTTTAGAGTGGATTTTCCTGCCGAATCAATCCTCTAAAACCATTTTACAGCGACCAGAGATGTTTTCTCAAATCATTATGAAAGCCAGAGAGCAACTATTAACTCTTTCTGGCAGATCTTTCTCTACAATTTATATGCCTGTTACTGAATTGTATCTTTCTTTTCTTCTACAGAATTCACTTCCTTTTCAGATTGCCGTACAGGACTTCACGGGACAATTTTCAAATCATTTTCCTCCACATAAACTCTTTCGATTGTCCTTTTCCCTTGCAGAAGTTCCAAAGAGAAGTGAAATTCCTTTACAGGCAATTACTGTGTTTACAGACGGTTCAGGTATCTCTCATAAAGCTGCAATTGTATGGAGAGACCCTGAAACGAAGGACTGGCAATCTGATATCACCTTTCACCCAGGTTCTCCTCAGCTTGTTGAATTAGCAGCCGTGACTAGAGCCTTTTTTCTTTTCAGTAACCAACCTTTAAATATTATTACAGACTCAGCTTATGTAGCAGGTATCGTGCTTCGAGCAGAATCTTCAGTCCTAAGAGACATTTCCAACTTGCAACTGTATACTCTGCTCAGAGCATTGATTGATCTTATCAACAAACGGCAACACGCCTTCTTTATTATGCATATCAGGTCTCACACCTGCCTCCCAGGCTTTGTAGCCGAAGGAAACAGGGCGGCTGACCTGTTAACAATGTCAGTGTCTCCTCTTCCCAATAACTTTGAACAGGCTCGCCTGAGTCACAGATTTTTTCATACAAATGCTAAAGGCCTCCGCAGACAATTTGGTCTGACTTCACAACAGGCAGCTGATATCTTATCTGCTTTCCCTGATTGTCAACAATTTACTTTTCAGCCTTTAGCAGGAGGAATTAACCCTAGAGGACTTCAAAGCCTTGAACTCTGGCAAACTGATATTACTCATTTTTCCGAATTTGGTCGTCTTAAGTACATACACTCTTCCATTGATACCTTCTCCGGAGCTATTTATGCATCATGCCATACAGGAGAGAAGGCCAGAGACGCCAAAAAACACTTTTTAAAAGCATTTGCCTCTCTAGGAGTTCCTCACACAGTTAAAACAGACAATGGTCCTGCCTATTCTTCTCAGCTTTTGAAGACCTTTTTTGCAGAATGGGGAATTAAACATGTGACAGGTATCCCCCATTCTCCGACAGGTCAATCAATTATTGAACGCTCCCATCAGTCCCTTAAGGCACTGTTACTAAAACAAAAAGGGGGAACTGGTGGACTGATAAATACACCAGAAGAAAGATTGCAAAAAGCTATATATACTTTTAATTTCTTGAATTGCTTTTCAGACAATGCCCCACCAATTACAAAGCATTTTGCAAGTAACCATCTTTTTAAATTTCAGGAAAGACCCCCTGTGTTAGTACGGGATTTGGAGTCCGGGAAAGTTGAAGGCCCATTTCCTTTAATCACCTGGGGCAGGGGCTACGCTTGTATTTCCACAGAAGCAGGACCTAAGTGGTATCCGGCAAGGAACATCCGCCCATATCGAGAAGGACAACTGAAGGAACAGATGTAGCACAGATCTCTCAGCACACGCAAAATGCTATACAAATGGCTTTGTATGTTGCAATTGTTTGTATGTTGTTATGCTGTATTAGAAATCTCTCCAAGGCAAAACATGTGGGTAACATGGGCAAATGCAACTGGCACCACTGATTTTTGCATTGCAATGGCTTCCGCTACAGACCCTTTCCGTACCTGCCTTATAGGTATCCCAGGTTTTAATGTTTCTCTGTTTGCTGACTTTTCAATTGGATCCTGCAAAGCAAGCCCTTCACTTGGAAATTGTTCAGCAGAACTGATTTTGGGGCTGAAAAAATCCCTCCCCTGGGATCCACAGGAATTAAATCTATTGGGATCCCAGGCAGTTGGCAACGTATCAGGAAACTGGACACCTACTTGCATAGTTTTTGGTCCTAAGTATGCTGCTAGGGCATACCCTGATACCTGGCCGGACATCAGTCCTACATCTGGAGATTATAGACTGGGATCAGGATATTGTGGGTACAATGGGTCGGAGCGAATGCCGGTAATAGGGACAACACATAACCCCAAAGCTAACATTAAACTTATTTGGGTAAATGACACTGCTAAGGCTTTACCCCCCGGGGTATTTCTGATCTGCGGTGATAGGGCCTGGCAAGGCATTCCCCGTAATGTTGTAGGCGGACCTTGCTATTTAGGCTCGTTAACCCTTTTTGCTCCTCGCTTTGCTGAATTAAGGCAGCTTGTAAATACTATATATCGTGCTCGTAACGCAAGAAGTATTGGCCTCACACCGCAGTGTGATGATAATGTTAGGCTTTTAAGTGTAGCTGCTAGAACTGCTTTAGCTCTTTTTATTCCTGGTGCTGCCGCAGGAAATGCGCTTACTAACCTAGCTAGATTAGCATGTTGGGCTGAAAAGCAAGCAAATGTTACTACTGAGATTTTAGATAACCTTTTAATGGATCAAAATAGTTTGCGACACGCTTTATTACAAAATCGCGCTGCTATAGATTTTTTATTGCTAGCCCAGGGTCATGGCTGTCAGGAATTTGAAGGCATGTGCTGTATGAATCTTTCTGATCATAGTGAGAGCATCCACACCAGCATCACGCAGTTGAAGCAACACACACAGAAGATTCAGCAACAAATAAACCCTCTCGGCGATGCTTTCACAACCTGGCTTCATGATATGGGACTTAAAGGATGGCTTTTATCTTTAGTTAAAACTCTTTGCTATGCTGGGATTGTTATTGTGATTTTGCTTTTGTTATTGCCTTGTCTTTTTCAATGTATCCAGGGAATGCTTAATAGAACTGTTTCTAAGGTTTTTTTAGTGCAACAGAAGGGGGGAGATGTAGATACAAAGGTGATATGCACAGACAGTGCAACACAACCGATGGAGACAAGCTGTCTGTCATACAAACCGTGGGATAAACATAGTCCCGAGCTATGCTAGATAAGTATGGAATTTCCTGAATATGCAGCTCCCTGATTGTGAGATTGTCTGGAAGGGATTAGTGATATAGATAAGGTGGGATTTCTTTCCTTGGGTAAATCACCATTGTAAAATAGTGGGATAAGAAAAGGTATATAACTGCATGTAAGGATACGAATAAACGGATTTAGTTTGCATCAAACTGTTGTCCCCGTCCTTGCTGCGGCAACCTTGAAACCACCTCTTCTCACCTCTGGCTGGCAGCTGGCAGTCCTTCAAAAACTCCACGTGGCACTGTGCTGCCGCTCCCCCACCCCCGTGATGCCCCCAGAGCACTGCTTGGTGGGACAGCCTGACTTTGCTTGGCCTCAGCTGGAGACTATTTTCATTTGGATTCCCTGGACCCCACCTCCCCCTTTCCCCTTGTCCTGATTTGGGCCAGGATAAAGGTGATTTTCCGTCTTGTACTTTTGCTTTCAGCTAAGTCTCCTGTAAGTAGCTGCACTTGCTGAAATTAACAGCAAGTTTCTCAGACAGTGTGTGCTTCTGGGACTGATAACACTCGATGTTTATAGTTACTGCTAGAGACTGGTATGCAGAGCCAAGGACACTGCTCAGCTCTGAGGAACATTTTACCTGCCAGAAGGAATAAAGAGGTCCCACCTGCAGCCCTCCTTTGGGGAGAAATGGACAAGATAGATGCCCGAATTGACCAAACAGAGTATTCCATCCCATACACATCATACTCAGGATAAATTTGAGGCATCACGAGGGCCAAGCCATGCTTCCATCTTCTGGTTGCCTGCCCTTCCTGCCTTTCCTGCTTCCCTTCCTTCACCTAGCTTCCTGGAAGGATTCCATCCATTTGCCTGCCTGTGGTCCTGATCTGTGCCAGCCCGTATCTGTGTGTTCCTGCCTCCAGTTCCCGACTGCTGCCGACTCCAGGAGTCCAACCTGGACTTTCCCAGGGCTGCCCTGCAGCCTCAGTTGTGACGTGAGAGTTAGTGGGGGAGAAGGGAGGAAGGAACGTGGTATTATTTTTCCTGTACATTTGTATATATTTAGTAATTTTTTCCTATTTATCATTACTGTTTTATTAAAGTTGTGTAGTTTAGTTTCCAACCCATAAGTCTCTCTACCTTATTCTCTCTCCTTTCTTTATCAGGGAGGAGAAAGAGATTAATAGAGAGCATCTGTCACTTGGTTTAATTGCCGAGCCAGTGTTAAACCATGACACCTTCCAAATACCCCTTGATCAGATTTAGATGAAATGACGCTCAAGGTCTTTTTCTCTACAGTCAAAATTTCAGTTCTGTTGCTCTAACAGTTTATTTTCAAGCAATTTTTAGGGAACACAAATCACTCACAAGTATGTAGAAATATATAGATAATAAAAGCACAGAAGTAGATGCTTCAATGTTCAGTCTGTGCAATCACAAAGGCTGATTGCTTGGATCACAAAAACCACATACTCAAATGACATCTCAACAATCCAATCCTCTAACCACATGAGTTCAAATATCACAAGGCATCATAATATCATAAGGCAATATCATAAGGCAATGATATCATGATGGCTACAAGCTTAGCATCTTCACTCCATCTTCTTCAATTCAGGCAGTGGTGATATGTATGATGTGCAGAGTCCTTGTTCTTCAAGAAGTGTCACCTCCAAAGCTAGGGGTTCTGTAGCAACATCCTTGGGACTTGCTGTACCTGTGAATTTAGTTCTACAAAAGTATTTCGAATTCAATTGTTCAAGACATGCACTTTACAAATGATGTGTTTTAGTATAGGGAACTCCAAATCAGAGACTTTTTGGTGTCATTACATGCAGTAACATTATTCACTGTGTACAATGATCACAAACTTCACAACAGTAGAGCATAACAAAACCAAATAAGAATGGAAAATTTACACAAATGCAGCACAATTATAAATACAAAAACAACACGTAATTAATTTTGTTGCAGTTTGTGTCCTTCTGCAGACTTCGGCGACCTTCATATATCCCATAATCTGCTCTCATGGATATGTTTTCCATAGTAACTACATTGCATTATCACATATACTCTTGCCATACACACACGCCTACCTATCTTACTCAGCTAGTAAATTTCCATGAGACTCCCTTAAACTATTGCTTATACATTTCTACTACTCCTATACTTCTGCTTCTGTAAAACCATTGAATGTATATTTCTTTAAACTACTTCTTTTACTTCTGTAGAACTACTGCTTCACAAGAAATCAATCAAGCAAGCAAGATTTTCAAGGGCTTTTCATACAGATTCCTTTCACTGAGCTCTCACCAACACTTTCAAACCTCTTGAAAAACTACTGGAGTTTTAATTCTCTTATTTCAGGAGATAACTGACAGAAGCCTTACTGCAGGCTGCTCGAGGTGTCCCATAACATCACCCACATCACGCCTCTTCTCTCAAGTGAAAAATGAGAGGACAAGAGGACATGGCCTGAAATTGCACCAGGGGAGGTTTAGTTCAGATCTGAGGAAGAATTTCTTTACTGAGAGAGTAGTTAGGGGTTGGAATGGTCTGCCCAGGAAGGTGGTAGAATCACCATCCCTGGAAGTATTTAACAAGCGTGTAGTAGAGATGATCCTGCTCTGTTGCTGTCAGCATTGTCCTGCAGTCTGCTGCCTCCCCCTTCTACTGCTGCCTCAGCTGCACATCCAGCCTCCTGTGCAGGAAAAGTGTCCAGGATCCCATCCTGCCACATCCTTTTAGGAGGGCGTCATAATTGTAAATACTTTTATGTTTTTTCTTTAATTAGTAAAAGAAAATCTTCATGATGCTGAAACAAATATTAAATCTGAAATTTTGAGTGGGACATGAAGCGGTTTCTGATCTGAGTCCATTTTGTTCTCCACAAGAAGTTGAAGAAAGGATCGTTGGAGAGATGGAGCTTGGAAAATGAGGTCGCCTTGACCCTTCATCCTTGGTGATGGCTGTGATGGGTTGAGTAATTCCAGATGAAATCTATTTTCCAGTAAAATCTCATCATCTTGCACTTGGTGTAGCTTTAATGTTTTTCACTGGTATGGAGGTGTCGATGGTTCTTCAAATGGGAGCATTGACGGAAGCTCTTTCCACAGTCGGGACACTTGTAAGGACGTTCACCCGTATGGATCCGTAGGTGTTGGGTGAGATTCCAGCTGGCTGTGAAGCCCTTCCCACACTGGGGACACGTGTAGGGTTTTTCCTCAGTGTGGACATGTTGGTGATCTATCCAAGAGGTGCTATTGTTGAAGGCTTTCCCTCAGTGAGTCCACGGATACAACTTCTCTCCCGTTTGGATGTGGTGATGTTTTCATAAATTGGAGCTCTGGGTCAACTCCTTCCCACACTCCAGACACTTTTAGGGTTTCTCTCCTGTATGGATGTGGTGATGCTCTGATAAACTGGAATTCTTAGAAAACACCTTCCCACACTCCAGACACTTATAGGGTCTCTCTCTCGTGTGGATGCAGCGATGCTGTGGTAAATTGGAACTCTGGGTAAACTCCTTCCCATACTCAGAACATTTAAAGGGTTTCTCACCTGTATAGATCCATTGATAATGGATAAAAGCAGATCTCCTGATAAAACCTTTCCTGAAGTCAGGGCAGGTGTAGGACATGGTTTCTGTGTGATGGTGTCACCATTGGACCAGATCCGAGCTGTCTCTAAACCATTTTCTGCAGTCAGGACATCTCTGGGGTCTCTCACCCCGATGGATTTTCTGATGGTGTAAACGGGCTGAGAGTATCCTAAACCTTCTCTTGCGTTGCTGGCCAATGTAAAATTTTAATCCTGAATGGATTCAATATTTTTTATCCACAATCACACTTTGATTGAAAGCTTTTCTATCCTTAGGGCACCCAGAGAGGTTTTTACTGAGATGGAGTCATTCCGTCTTTGGGAAAGAAGCCCTAGTTTGCTAATAAAGTAGAATTTGGGCTTTCTGTGGGGTGAGGGCTCCCAAAACCTACATCAAACATACTGTGGGTGAAAATGGACTGCAGGGTGGAATAGTGGGGTTACACAAAGTGCTGGACACCCACTGTTCATTCTTTATTTTTTACTTTATTTTTACTTTATTTTTAGTAGCTACACTGGCACCAAAAACCCAAAGGTGCAGGGAGTGCCGGGGTTTTGAGCCACTCCTGGCTTGAGCTGTGATGACACAACTCTACTGACACTGCAAGAGGTAATTTAGGACTCCCCCATTGCTGTTTTAAATCCCTGGGGTGATTCAGTGATCTTCTATCTCACTCAATCACTTTGATATGAGTTTCGGTTCCCTGTCATGGTACCAAATCCCACCATGACCTTGGGATTCCCCTATCGTACCCACATGCAGGATGAGCTGCCATCCACTAGGATGAGTGGGGGTCTCCTGAGATGTTTTGGGAGTCCTCAATTGTGGCTTCTGAACCCTGGGGTTGTTAAGTCCCCTGGAAGGATTCCGGACTTTCCATCGTTAGCCCCTGGCTCCAGGGCGGGGGGGAGGAAAAAAAGGTGGGGAGGGGCCTCGGGGGGCGGGACCCAACCCAGGGGTGAGGTTGGAAGTTGGAAGGGGAGGTGACACCAGCCTTGTGTCCTGGGGGGGTTGGGGGCATCACGCTTGTGGCATGGGCACGGGGAGGGGAAACATCACAGCTGGGTGGTGCTGACCCAACCTCAACAGAAAGCCCGCGTGTGGGAAAACGGTGAGGGAAAACTCATGCAACCAATATGGTTGGTAAACAAGCTTTAACTTTATTGCGCAGTAACTTTTACTTATATAGTGCTTTTGTGAACACACCCCTGTCACCACACATCAACATAACGTATTATTGGACATACGGTGTGCTTACCTCTAGCACAGCGAACCCCTGGTGCAGGTAGCACAGAATTATGGGCCGATCCAATTGGCCCCTCAAACATGGGGTTGGGCACGGCAAATGGATCACATCCCCTACCTTTACGGAAGCATTTGGGAACATTCTCCAACATTCTCCAACATATCCCTGTGGGAAAAGAGTCTGCGGAGGCTTAAGGATTGATTCCATGTACACATCAATATGATCGTATGAAATCGTTTATTAACAACTTGCACTCACTTATATGGAGAAGCCTTGTTTACACAATCATATCATGCAGGTGGCTTTGTATTCCAATTACACATTCCATTCTCACGGAACCACTCTTCTCACATAATTATTTTCCTCTTCTGTTGCCAATTAAGTTATCTCTTTCCCATTAGCTCATTTTCAGAAAACCTCTAACTAGGCCTCAATAGCCATTAACCCAATGTGGCCTAAATTGAAGTAAGTCAGGATTGCTCACAATCTGTATTTTTCTGAACTGTTTCCCCAACATGTCTACATGAAACCTCCTATGCTCAAGCTTCTGTCTCTTGCCTCTTGTCCTATCATTGGGCATAACTGAGAAGAGCCTGGAACCATCCTCCTGGCTCTCTCCCTTTGTGTATTTGTAAACATGAATGACATCTCCCTTCCTTCTCCCCTTCTCCAAGCTGAAGAGCCCCAGCTCTCTCAGCTTTCCCTCATAAGGGAGATTTTCCACTTTCCTATCATTTTCCTTCAGGTGCAGGCATTTTAAGGTGACCCTCTGGGTCATTATCCCTTGGAGAATTCTGCTAGATCCTCTCCTCTCACTTTGAAAACTTCCTCCTTAACTCTCCTAAGAATAATTAACAATGAGCTCTTCAGGTCTTGAAGATGTAAAGGATCATAGAAAATATCTTTTATGACAGCTCTTTAGGAAATTTGAGGATCATTGCATGAGCCTCAGATACTGAGAGAAGAATGAAGACATATCTCCAGAAATCAAAGTCACGACAAAAAAATCAAAGTACCTCAAGATATTAATTGGCCTCATTATCCTACCTGGGTGCAGATGGCCATGGAGGCCTGGGATGGTGGCAGGGCTGGTGGCACGGTGGGCCAGCGCTGGGACTTCAGCCACCAGCAGCTGGACCACAGCCCCTGGCGCCATGCCGGGCTGGACCCTGGCAAGGAGCTCTGGTACCAGCAGTGGGCCGCTGCAGCACATGGGGCAGTGGCTCAGCCTGTACCTGGCCACCCTTGGACTTGGCCTGGCCAAGGAGTGGGGAGAGGTGGCCCCTTTGGGGAGCAGGGAGAGCTGCAGTGGGGTGCAGGGAGGCCCGTAGCTAAGTCAGGAGCGGGAAGAGCTGAACCCAGCCTGGGAGCATGGAGAGCCCAGCCCAGGAGCAGGGAGAGCTGGACTCATGTTGGGAATGAGGAGAGCTCTGCCAGCATGCAGGGGAGAGCCAAGCCCAGCCTGGCAGCCAGGAGAGCCCAGCTCAGGGACAGGAGAGCCAGGCACCTCTGGGCAGCAGGCAGAGCCAGGCCAGCCCAGTGCCAGGTGGACGGAGGGGAGACAAGGATCCCCCCCATACAAGTGGCAGGGCAGCAGGAGCCAGTGGAGAGGGGAGCACAGACCACACAGCTCTGGTGGCATTTAGTAATGGAAAGAAAGAAAAATTTTGGGGAAAATCACATAAAATAGAACGAGAGAGAGACACAGAAGAATAATAGGGCTCACATAGCAGTGAACAAGTGAGAAGTAGACAAAACCAAGTTTTAATTCTTGGGAAAAAACATCCCAAGTAGGCAAAAGCCTGGCCTTGAGACAGGCCTGCAAGATACCTGCAAGAGACATGGCAGTGATGGGAAGGAGCACTCCCCACAGCTGCCCAAAACTTATCTTGGTCACAGTCTTTAACACTGTAATATATGTTGATGAATTTGTATTCCTTACCAGTAAAATTCAGGAAAAGAAATAAACTGAGAAAGAAGTGAATATGGGCCTAGAGAAAGTAGCTGAGATGTAATTTTCCATTAAAACAGTGTGAACAATACAAGTCCCTAACGAGGCTAACTTCTGTCTGTCATAGAATGCTCTCGAATGTTCCCAAAAGGTAGGGGGTGTGATCCCTTTGCTGTGCCCAACCCCATGTTTGAGGGCCAATCAGATCGGCCCACAATCCTGTGCTACCTGCACCAGGGATTCGCTGTGCTACAGGTAAACACACCGGGTGTCCAATAAAACGTTATGTTGATGTGTGGTGACGGGGGTGTGTTCACAAAAGCACTATATAAGTAAAAGTTACTGCGCAATAAAGCGAAGCTTGTTTATCAACCATATTGGTTGCATGAGTTTTCCTCGCCGTTTCCCAACAACTGACACCCGAACAAGTGCTAAGGCCCTGAACAATTAAAAAGTCTGAAGAGTCTTGAAGAAAGTTTGAAAAGTTCCGAAATCGACAGGCACACTCTGCGAAAGACCGATTTTCACCAGGGAAGCCTTGTGGAGGACTGAACCATCGATAGCACCAACCACAGTTAGGCAGGTAAAACCACTGAAACCAAATAACTTGGCTGGGAACGGAGGGGCTCCAGTAAAGTACCAAAAAAAAAAAATAACGTCCTGGAGGGCAATAAATTCCTCTCGACGCAGGCGTAGAGAGGCGAATCGTAACTGAACGAAATGAACCAGTTCATTCGCTGCTGCAAAAGAGTTACCAGTTTTTAATTGTAAAAAAGTTGCAAAACCCTGTGCGTAGAAGGTTCGAAGGAAAAACCCGTACACAAAAGGTTCAAAGGAAAAGTCCGAAAAAAAGAGGCTGCTTTAGAAAAGCCCGAAAAAGGCTCGGATTAAGGCTGCAGCAAAATAATAGAGGGATAGTTAAGCGCACAAAAAATGGAGAATGAAGTAGCCCTAGACCTTCTTATTAGTTTCTTAAAGAAATGTGCCATAAAAGATTTAGATCTTAAAAAAGATCCGGCGGCGCTTGTACAGTACGCCTGCTCGCACCAGTTGTTTACTGAGCCTTCTAAGTTATTTGATAAGAAAGAATGGAAAAGCTTGGGAGATATTTTGTGGTATAAGGTAATAGATGAAGATAAGACCGCTCGTAAGTTGATGAAACCGTGGCGTGCAGTGATTACCTGCTTGCAGCGTTATCAGACAGAGAAGAAAATCGCTGCTGTACCCTCGGCAACCTTAGAAGGGCAGCCAATACCAGATTTGCATCAATTAGGGGTTAAGATCCATGCTCCCCCACAGGAGAAAAGATAATTGTACAATTTGCTCAAAATTCCAGTGAAGTTCCGATGCAACCCTCTGCCTCTCCCCCACCTCCCTCTGATGTGGCCTGTGCCGGCCATCTTGAGCCACGCGGCTCGGGAGCTAGGAACAGGATGGAAGTTACCGTGTTGAGCACCGGAAGTGGCCTGAACCAGAATCCGGAAACGCTACGCCACGTGTCTTCCGGAGGGGATGGTCCCAGGGGTGGCCCCGGTCCCCAGTGGGTGCCGCCTTTGGCTCCGCCCCTACGTCCCACGTCATTCGGCGAGGGTGGCTCGGGAGCTGGTCCTGTCCCCCAGCAGACCCCACCTTCGGCTCCACCCCTATGCCCTGCGTCATCCAATGGGGACGTTCCCGACCCACAGCACCCCGCCTCCTCCCCCTCCTCCCCCCCCTCCTCGCCCTCCTCCCACCAGGCGGCTTCCCCCGCACTGCTGCAAGCAGCCACTTCTCAGAAGCGAAAGCCTGCTGCACAGTGGTGTCGCAGTTTAACGATTAATTGGTCGCAAATGCATGAGGAGGACCTTAATAATTATCATTTATCCTCAGTCATAGATAACCTCCCAAGCTTTCCCTATCATATATACAACAGATAATAGGGGAAATGTGGAGGCGGAATATCGCTATTTAAATTGGAAATTGCTAACACGATTAAAAGTTGCAGTAAATGAATGCGGGTTGCATGGTGAACCAGTCAAGTTAATGATAAATTATATCCGTGAGTCAGGATTACTGCTTCCAGAGGATATAAAGGGGATGATGAGAATGATTATGACTCAGTCAGCACTAATGTTATGGCAAGTTCACTGGCAAGCATTATGTCAGAGATTTGCAGACATTCCTAGAGAACAAAATGACTCCCTGTATGGGATAACAGTGAATCAGCTTATGGGTTATGGACAGTATGCTAATTTTGAGGCACAAGCAAGATTAGGCCCACATATGATAAAAGAGTCCATGAGACTTGCAAGGGAAGCTATGAATAAAGTTAAAGCTACACCAGCTGCTCCATCTTATATGTCAATTAAGCAAGGCAAGGAAGAGCCCTTTGCACAGTTTGTAGATAAACTCACTGATGCTATTAACCAGGCTTGTGTACCAGAGTACATGAAAGTTGCATTGCTCCATCAGTGTATCTTAGAAAACAGCAACACTCCCACAAAAAATGTAATTTCCTCTATGCCATCGGAAGCAACAATTGAGGAGATGCTGGAACGGTTAGCTAAAATGCCAGTAGGGACACAGGCAATGTTAATTGAGGCAATACAGGGTGTAGGGAGAGATTTAGTGCAAGCCTTTGCAGCCCTAGCCCCGCTACATCCTACCAACACCAAACAGCTGCAATGATCAACCAGCAGATGCTTTCGCTGTGGACGCAATGGACACTTTCGAAGCCAGTGTCGTAAATCCAGAGTCTGGTGTCACCACTGCAATATGGACAGTCATGCTGCTGAAGCCCGCACACGCCAGGGAAATGGATCGAAGATTGCGAGAAGCCACAGCGCGAAGACCCCAACTGCGGCTCCAGTATGGTCCCTTCCAAACAACTCCAACCAGCCACCTCTCTCCAGCAACCAGCCACTTCCACATCCCTCCAACGACAACTCCAGCTAGCCACTTCCCTCCAACCAGCAACCAGTGGAAGCCTTGGGCAGGACCTGGCAACAGCAGTAGACGTGACTTTTATTGACACCAAGCCCCAAAAGATCCCTACGGGTATCACCGGCCCAGTGAAATATGAGGGAAAACCATGTGGAACCCTCTTATTAGGACAATTGTCTGCCGGACTTAAGGGTTTGTTTGTCTTGCCAGGAGTGATAGACAGTGACTATACTGGAGAAATTTGTATTATGGCTATGACTTGGACACCGCCTATGGTAATGCCAAAAAGAACTCGAACATAGCAACTAACTGATGCAGCAGCCACCTCTTCGACAGTTCCCCGCTGAACAACAGCGTTTGGCTCTACAGGAGAAATGGCCTTACTATGCCTCCCAATGGATCAACGCCCCAAAGCACCGATTTTTTTTAGAGCAATAACTGGACCAGTGTCGCCTTACAGCATTACTGGACAAATTGTGTCTGGTGCCTTTGCCATTTATAGGCTTGGAATTCTGTCTAAACAATTTTATTAGGCCTTTCCTTTCATAGTGTATTGTATTGATAACAGGCTTTTGTTAATGTTGTAAGTCACGTGACCGTTTATATGTTGATTATGGGATCCCTCGTCTATATGTTGATTGTTGATTGTGCTATTTTGTTGTATTGCTAAGCAGATGAATTTAACTTTTGATAGTTTAACACAGATGCTAAAAAGATGTTGATAGTATCAGACATGCAGTTTTACAATATCCTGTTGCCACTGACTTTTTATTGTTAGCTCTTAGGATATGTTTGTGAAGACTTTGATGACGTGTATTGCATTAATTTATCTGATCATTTAGACTCAATTAACAACCAAGAGCAATTGATTAAGATAACATGACAAAATTAACTGTTGCATATACTGAGTTAAATGGTTAAATTGCTTAAGGATATGGGGACAACTTAGAGATTTAATCAGACAAGGTTTATCAATTATATTTGTTATTATTGGTTTTGATTATTAGGAAGGATATGGGGATAACTTAGAGATTTAATCAGACAAGGTTTATCAATTATGTTTGTTATTATTGGTTTTTATTATTAGTATGTTATTATTGCTTTTGTATTATTACTATGTTGTTTATGGCAATGTATCATTAGCATATTATCTTGCGTGATGAAGCAAATCCGGATTGCTCAAAACCAAAAAGAGTTTCTGAAAGAGAACGGACATGTGAGCAATCCTGACATTATAGTAACTGAAATTGGCCCGACAATTTTTCAGCACTCCGTGGATCACCGTGACGTGAACTTATCCATAGACTTAACCATTCTTACAGGTAAGCAACATTTACTTGAAGCTCTCACGCAGTTCAAAAAGAAAATGGGGGAGACTGGGCTTGCTGATATTCGTGTGTTAGAATGGATCTTTGGATCACCACAGTCAAAACTATAATCCAGACAAAGATTGAGGTATTGGCCCTTCTAATTTGTAAAGGCCAAACCCTTATTATACAAAATACTGGAGATGAACCTAGCACAACCTATCTCCCAATGAAACAAGGAGAGTTGGACTGGTATTTGCAGCACTCTCCAGCCTTACAGTCAAGCCTCCTAGAAGCTGTGCAAACCATTGATCTTTCCCCGTTGTGGTCTACTGCGTTAAAGTGAATGTCCTTGCATGAATGGATTCCTGTTCCAAAACGATCTGAGGAATCCTTTCGAGATGCATTAACAGTCTTTACCGATGCAGGAAAACGCTCACGACGAGCTCCAGTGACTTAGCAAGAAAAAGAGCAATGGTGCCATGAACTCTTGTCCGCACAAGAGGGTGATACCCTACAGACTCTAGAGCTGGCAGCCATCGTTTATACCTTCTCACGCTGAATGAATGTACGTCTCAATGTTGTCTCAGATTCCTTACATGCTATTGGAGTTGTAAAGCGAATTGAATACGCTCACCTCAAAGACATTGCAAACCAGCGACTAAATGACTTATTTCGCCAGTTGCGGGCTGCCATCCAACAGAGAGATCAACCCTATGCTATCATTCATATTCGGAATCACCAGTGGTCTGACAGCCTGGGAGAAGGCAATGCCCGAGCAGAAGGCAATGCCCGAGCAGATAGACTGGTCTCATTATTCGTACCCATGGACGAGTTTACTAAGGCAAGAAATGCGCATGCTACCTTTCATCAGAACGCCAGAGGACTGCACTGTCACTTCCAGATTTCCATGGACGAGGCCAAAGGCATTGTGAAAGCTTGCCCACAGTGTAATCAAAGGGGAATTGGTCTCGGCCTCAGAGTCAACCCCCGGGGTCTTGGTCAAAATGAACAATGGCAGATGGTTGTCACTCATGTGCCAGAATTTGGAAGGCTTAAATATGTTCATGTTACTATTGATACTTATAGCCATTTTGTCTAGGCTACGGCTCAGTCTGGTGAGAAAGCGTTACAAGTGATACAGCATCTCACCCTTTGTTTCGCTGCCATGGGTGTGCCGGAGCAGATAAAGACAGACAATGGATCGGCATATATTAGTGGCAAGCTAGCTTCGTTTTTTCAACAGTGGGGAATTAACATATCACAGGCATTCCCCATTCGCCAACAGGTCAAGCTATAGTAGAGAGGGCAAATCAAACATTAAAGGACTATCTGATGAAATTTACAGATTTGCAAGACCCGGAGGAGAGATTAGCAAAGACTCTATTTGTTTTGAACTATCTGTGTATATTTGGGGAACAAAAGTTAGTCCCAGCATATGTTCATGGGACAATAGCCCAACAAACCGACCCCTCCGAAGCCCCACTGTATGTGACTTAAAGGGATCCTGCCACGGGTATATGGCAAGGACCAGCGGAGGTTAAATATTTAGGCAGAAGTCATGTGTGTTTCCACCCCTACGGGTACCTTGTAGGTTCCCAGCAAGTGGACTCGGCCGGCGCCCACCCTGCCAAATTCGAAAGCATAAGCTCAAGAGCAGAGACGGCCGTATTATGTGCTCAACATGTTCGAAAACAAAAACTGCCGTGTTGGCTTCATCATAGGTTTAACTGTCATTTTAAGTTTTGATTGCTTTGCTTTCCAGAACTTCGACCCTCGACAGAATGTCTGGGTTACCCTTGCACATCAGCTTAACACTACTTCCTTTTGTGCCAGTCTAGCGACCCCCCAATCGCCTTTTATTATGTGTTTAGTGGGTGTACCAACCTCTGAAGAAACTTGGCCAATGCTTCAAGCAGCTATGAATCGCACACAAGTGCAATTTCACACTGAGAGTTTATGTCCTACCAAGGCCAGCCTAGTTGCGTATTTAAGTGATTATGACACTTGTGATGATCGCTTGCCTGTTGGGCCTGATCCCCAAGAATTAAGCCTTATAGACTCTTTAAATACCACTTATTGTTTTTGGATGAGTAGCTTGTCCGTTGATTGCACAGAAGGCATGGTAAAACAATGTGCTACTACCAACATTTTCCCAATTGGCAATTTCAGCCAATGGTGCAACTATATCCTCCGCGGTGCTACTAACCCCTTGCCCGGGACGAAGCTCCCCAGGAAATTACCAGCAGGGTATTTTTTAATTTGTGGAGATCGGGCATGGTCAGGTATACCTTCCCGTCCCATTGGCGGGCCTTGCACCATTGGTCAATTGAGTTTAGCCATGCCTCACGCAACACCCGAACAGTACCCATCGTGTGCAGTGGAAACGAAGCCTAGCCCAAAAACTAACACAGGAATGTGACGATGATGTTAACCTTTGGTCCAAATGGCAGGTGATTGTTACTTCTATCTTCTTGCCAGGAGCAGCTGCCACTCATGCATATCGAAACTTGGAGAAACTGAGCTGTTGGGTGGTAAAGCATGTTAGTGATACCAGCAAGGTGTTATTTGAACTAGCTAATGATTTATCTTCTGTACAACATGCAATATTAGAAAATAGAGATGCCATTATTTTCTGCTTTTAGCTCATGGCCGTGGTTGTGAAGATTTTGATGGTATGTGCTGTATGAACTTGAGTGATCACTCTAGGTCAATACATAAGGAGATACAACAGTTAGTAGAGCATACACAAAATATCAAGCAAAATGCAGGATTCTTTGGTATAGATGAATTAGTCAATTGGTTTGGCCTCACTGGATGGCTTCAATGTTTATGTAAAACTGTTTTGCTTGTACTTAGTATTATACTGATAACTTTGATGTGTCTTAGTTGCATGTTAGTGGTACTCAAGAAGCTATTTGCCAATGCTGCCAATATCATGATTGTACAAAAGGATGAAGGGTTTGTTAAAAAATGGCTTAAAGGAACAAGTACATGGACTGTGGGAAAACAGTCTGCGGAGGCTTAAGGATTCCATGTGCACATCAATAGGATTGCATGAAATCGTTTATTAACAACTTGAACTCACTTATATAGAGAAGTCTTGTTTACACCATCTTATCATGCAGGTGGCTTTGTATTCCAATTACACAAAACATTCTCACGGAACCATCTTCTCACATAATTATTTTCCTCTTCTGTTGCCAATTAAGTTATCTCTTTCCCATTAGCCCATTCTCAGAAAACCTCTAACTCGGCCTCAATAACCATTAACCCAATGTGGCCTAAGTCAGGATAAATCAGTACAATCTCCCAAACCAAATACTTGTATCAGAAATATCATCACTTGTGAATCCGCATTTAAAGGCATTTGTTTCCATGACCAAACCCATCTGCTCGGTACCCAACACACTCCAGTATCTGTAAGTAAGCACATATAACCTCAAGCAGTCAGTTTCACCTCTGCTGGCCCTTCCCATTGTCCAGTGATGGAATTCTTGAATTCCACCAAAATTTTGTGGGAAGGTTCCGAAGCAAAGTCTGCTACAGCTTTTTGGTGAAACAGTATCGGAGGTTCTGTACGTTCTCCTGTTAGGTGTAAATAGTTCATGACATGTACAGCCTTACTTAACCGGTCCTGAGGAGGACTCCCTTCCTCCTTTTTTGTCTTTCAAGGAGTGTCTTTAGTACCGAACGGCAGTGTTCCACTATTGCGTGACCCGTAGGGTTATGAGGAATGCCAGTAACATGTCGAATACCCCATTGTCCACAAAACTGTCGAAAACGAGCAGAAGAATAAGCGGGGCCATGATCCGTCTTAATAGACTGAGTGTAGTGGAACAGAGCGACCAGGTGCCTCTGATCATCAAGAAGTAGGTGTGAGCCGCTATCAACCCCACCTGTGCCCAGTCAGGGCAGGGTCCCTACGGAGCATGTGCAAGACCATGGGGCCAATAAATAGTGAGGCTCACACCCACCGAGGCAGCTCATTCTAGAGCTAGCTGAGAGAGTGGCTGGTTGCTTCCATAGCAGCAGACCATCTTTGCTAGTTCCACACTGTGGGCAATAGACTCAGATCACATCCTACGAGTCTGTATCACCGTATCAACGCGTCGACCCCGGACAAGAGACTCCTTTCCGGCTACATCTGGTGGAGAATGCGGGCATAGACCTTGGTCTAGCCCAAATTTCCGTCAGATCAAGAAAAAACAGGACCTGACCCAGGGCAAACGACAACCGGCATTCGGGTAAGAAGATCCATTATCCTTCAATTATCACTAAAAATGGAACTCTCTTCCAGCACCCGCTCTGCACAGGGACCTTCCTACTCCCCATCCGCTATCACCGCACGGGCACTTTGGAGGGAGGTCGGAGACTTACTAAATGAACTCCACGATCAGGAGGTCCAAAAGAGTATAGCGGGGGTAGAGGCCACCTGGAAAGTGATGGCTAACGCCCTAGAAGGGATAAAGAATGAGGCAAGGGCTGCCGTCACCGCAATAGCGGCAATGCCACCAAATGGCAGCTTTATTAAAACACCGCCTCCTGAGGTAGAAACCAGTGCGGTTCCCTCGGCACCCCCACTGCCGCCCGAGGATGAAGGAGCCCAGAAGGCATTCCCTATCCTAAGCAACAACAGCTTTGCCATCAAGGGCATGAGAGGGAAGGTACATCACACTATAGCCGAGTTCCTCTCCGACCTCGGATTAAAGGAAGAAAGGGCTCCAGACAATGTAAAGCCATCAACAAGTGACTCTAGCGGCGATGTAAAACCTTCCCTACCGTTACCTCCCAGCCCAGAAAATAAGTGTGACAAAACAGCAGTCACTCCATCAGCCATACCCGTTGGGCCAAAATCAACGATAAAGCATTATTAGAACAATCCACCCAAGCAATGAAATCCTTGGAGAAGAGAATATTGAACCTAGAACAACGGTCATCATTCCACACTTACCGAGACCCACCCTCCCTCCCCGATGATGATGAGGAAAGCATACCAGCACCATTGTTGCCAAAGCAGACCAACCAGGGCTCCGGCAAATCCCGACCCAGAAGATGGTCCGGCATCGTTCGTGATGCCATCATCGAAGGAGATTGGGAGCCTAACACCGTAGCCTACCCTATCCTGTATGATAACAACAGGCCGCCCATCTACAAGCAACACAGCTGGAAGACGCTCCAACAGGCGAAAAAGACCCTGAGGGAGGGGGGACTAAGATCGGAAAGCGGCCAAGCCATCTTAGACTGATTATTCACCGCGGACACTAACTGTCCTCATGACTGCCGGAATCTAGCCAGGTACCTGCTTACTCCGTCCCAACAGATTGTATGGGTAAAGGAGTGGGAACGCCTGGCCCACGTAGAGGCGAACCGCCCGCGAGCAGCCGGTGACCCATTAGCAGGGGTAACCAGTGAAATGCTCACGGGCGCAGGACAGTATGCGGACATACAGGTCCAGCTCCAATTCCCGGCCGTACTACATCATATTACGGCGCGTTTGGCCCGCCAGGCGTTTAACGTAGTCCCTGAGCCTACCCCGCTCCCTTCATTTACCGCCGTGAAACAAGGGATAAACGAGCCGTACCAACACTTCGTTGACAGACTCTGGCAGTCTGTCACGGCTCAATCTGAACTAGGGGCCGAACAAAGGGACTCAATGTTCAAACTTCTGGCATTTGAAAACGCCAACCCGAAAATGAAATCACTATTTTCTACGTTACCAAAAACAGCAGGGGTCTCGGACATGCTGGAGGTTGCTGCCAGAGCCACCCAGACGCAGCAGCACCAAGGGATGGCTAATGCTTTTGCTGCCGCCTTAGAGCCCACTCAAAAACTTCTTGCGGCAGTAGCGCAGAAACTAGGTGGAAGAAGAAACCATTTTAAGAAGAGAAGTTGACCGAGAAATCTCATCCCCGTCTGTTATCACTGCGGGACAACGGGCCACTCAGCGAGGGAGTGTTCAGCCACCATCTGCTGTGACCGCTGCCAGATGGATAATCACAACACCCGGGCATGCCGATCAACAAAAAACGGACGGCGCAGCGCGCAAGGCCCCCGCGCCGTGACACAAGTGGCAGGGCCAGCGCTTTACAACAACTCCCCGCCCCAGCCACAAGAGGGAGCTTGGGCTTCGATGTGCCCTGTGCAATAGATATTACAATGACAACAAACCAGATCTATCGGCTACCAACAGGGATTCACGGACCAATCCATCAAGAAAATGGCACGGTTGGGGCATTGCTAATAGGGCGTTCACCAACTGGAATGGCAGGACTTGTTGTGCTTCCTGGAGTCATAGACGCAGATTCAACAGGGGAGATAATGATTACATGTTTCACGTTAACACCTCCCCTAGTAATCAAGGCAGGAACCCAAGTAGTGCAACTAGTCCTCCTTCCAAAAATGAACATTGGGAAGAATGCCCACACGACGCGAGGCGACCGAGGTTTTGGGTCTTCGGGAGGCACGCTAGTAAGCTTAGTACAACAGATGAAGACTAGACCCATTATTGTTATAAAAATGGTCGCCGAAAACGAGGCAAAGACACTTTCAGTGATGTTGGACACAGGAGCCGATGTTACAATTATCAATCTCAACGTATGGCCACGTCACTGGAAGCTCGTCACAGCCCGCGATGCCGTTCAGGGAGTGGGTGGTGGTTCCACCCCCCAGCAAGCCCTAGAACCGATTCAGCTCCACTTTCCTGAAGGTCAAAAGATATCCGTGCGTCCCTATGTACTAGCTTTGCCTGGACAACTCGGAGGTTTGATCGGGAGAGAAGTGATGAGTCAACTCGGAGCTGTCCTTTCCATTCCCGAGCCCACCCGATCCCTCCAGAATTTTCAGTAGGGGCCACTGCAAGAGTGCCGCCAACACCCAGACTAAAATGGAAATCAGACACCCCTGTCTGGGTGGAGCAGTGGCCTTTACAGAGAGAGCGGCTACAAATTGCTAAAAACTTAGTAAAGGAGCAACTGGATGCGGGGCACATCCAACCATCAGTAAGCCCATGGAATACACCAATATTCGTGGTCCCCAAAAAATCGGGGAAAATGGTGATTAATACAAGATCTACGAAAGGTCAATAACCAGATGTGGCCAATGGGCGCCCTCCAACCCGGGCTGCCCCTACTCACGATGTTACCAAAAGACTGGCACCTTCTGGTTATCGATCTCAAAGATTGTTTCTTTAATATTCCCCTGGATCCTAAAGACACAGCGCGCTTCGCGTTCACGATTCCGTCCATCAACAAAAGTGAACCCGCGGAAAGATACGAATGGGTTGTCCGTCCACAGGGGATGAAAAATTCCCCGACGATATGCCAGATGTACGTGGCCTGGGCATTATCGCCAATCCGCAATGAGATGCCAGATACATTAATATATCGCTATATGGACAACATACTGTTTTGCCAAAAAGCCCCATTCCCCGAAGACTTCAGTCAAACAGTGACCAACCGACTAAAGACCAAAGGATTAATAGTGGCTCCAGAAACAGTGCAAACGAAATCGCCTTGGAGCTACTTGGGGTGGAAAGTCACCCACGCGATGGTAAGACCTCAAAAACTGGAAGTGATAAGTTCAATCAAAACTTTGAACGATGCCCAAAAATTAGTGGGTGAACTCCAATGGGTCCGACCCATAATAGGTCTTACCAATACAGATATCCACCCCTTCTTGTCGCTGTTACGGGGCACGCATCCAGGTACGTTAGTACACTGGACAGATGACCACACCAGGGCATTAAAGCAGGTCGTCTATAAACTGGCAACCGGCTACGCGGATCGGCGGGATGCCACACAACCCATTGGGATCTGGGTATGCAACCATCCATCATACCCATTCGCGCTACTACTCCAGGACTTCAGCTGGAATAAGGAAAATGGGGAATATTCTCACGTCACCGAAAAACGTCAACATGAGCAGAGCTCCCCAACTTCGGACTCTATAGCCATCTTGGAGTGGCTATTCACACCACACACTCCACAGAAGGGTGTTTGGCAGCAGACCGAAATAATAGCACTTCTGATACGGAAAGGACGGCAGCGTTGTTTAGAAGTAGACAGTCAGGAGCCGGGATGGATTAGCATCCCCATAAAAACAGCTGATTTCGACTGGCTACTACAACGCTCCGAGCCTCTACAACTGGCACTATTCGGTTATTCTGGGGAAGTCTGCCACGGAGGCCCAAGACATAAACGTCTGCAAGCGATCAGCCAGTTCCAGTGGATCGAACGTCCATCGGTTTCAGAGCGCCCAGTGTCCGGCATTACGGTATTCACCGATGCCGGAAAAAGATCAAAAACGGCCGCCTGTGTATGGCAAGACAAAGGTCGGTGGAAACATCATCTGATTCAGGGCACTGCGGAAGACAATCTAAAAACGCTGGAACTACTGGCCATTATTTGGGCTCTCACACAGTGGAAACGGGCTCCCCTCAACATAGTCTCCGACTCACAATATGCAGTCGGAGTAGCAAACCGTATTGAAGATGCTATTATTAAACCAGTACGGAATAAGCGTCTGCTAGAACTCTTTTACATGTTACAACGTGCACTAAAAGTCCGAACAGAGCCCTGCTGTATCCTTCATATTCGAAGTCATAAAACATCCCTGGGACTGGGTGAGGGAAATGCAAAGGCTGACTCCCTGGTCAGCCTAGGGATTCAGAGCCCAGTGAGCCAGTTTGCAAAGGCTCGGGACAGCCACTCCCTATTTCATCAAAACGCCAGGGCATTAAAGCGCATGTTCTCTATACCATGGGAGGATGCTAAAGGAATTGTTAGAACATGCCCCCAATGCGCGCAATTTGGTCCGGCCCTGGGTATGGGAGTAAACCCGCGTGGATTGCAAGCTGGCGAGACGTGGCAAATGGACGTCACCCATGTCCCAGAATTTGGACGATTAAAGTATGTCCACATAACGGTGGATACTTTCTCTGGAATGATTTGGGCAACAGCTCAAACAGGGGAGAAAGCTCTACATGTGGTCCGTCATTTAACAAACTGTTTTGCTGTCATGGGGGTCCCCCAAGTAGTAAAAACCGACAACGCACCCGCCTATACAGGCGGGAAAGTCCAACAATTCTTTGCTACTTGGGGGGTAAAGCACATCACGGGAATCCCCCATTCGTCTTCAGGTCAAGCGATAGTAGAAAGAGCTCATCGCACCCTGAAGACATACCTACAGAAACAGGACAGCAAGGAGACGGACCCACAGATGCGGCTGGGCAAGGTACTTTTCACACTAAATTTTCTTAGCCCAAGCCGCGACTCAGAGCAACCCCCCGTGCTGTTGCACTACTCCTCACAGAAGATCAATCGCATGCCAGACGTACAGATCTATTATAAAGATCCTTCGACAGGCCAGTGGCTAGGGCCAAAACCGCTGCTGTTCACCGGGAGGGGTTATAGTTGCGTATCCACGGACCACGGACCCCTCTGGGTGCCCAGTAAGTGGACGCGCCCTGCCACAAATAGACCTCCAAGGAACGACCAACATACCTGATTTATGACTTTTGATTATGCCCCCCCCCCTTTTTTTTAACAAAACAAACAAACAAAAAAAAAAAAAAAAAACCCAAAAAAAAAAAACAAACCCAAAAAAAAAAAAATTTTTCCCCTTAAAATTGTAATTGTAAAACGTGTAAATTGAGGAAGAAAAAAAAAAAAAAAAAAAAGGGGGGGGGAAATGTAGTGGAACAGAGCGACCAGGTGCCTCTGATCATCAAGAAGTGTGAGCCGCTATCAACCCCACCTGTGCCCAGTCAGGGCAGGGCCCCTACGAAGCATGTGCAAGACCATGGGGCCAATAAATAGTGAGGCTCACACCCACCGAGGCAGCTCAGTCTAGAGCTAGCTGAGAGAGCGGCTGGTTGCTTCCATAGTAGCAGACCATCTTTGCTAGTTCCACACTGTGGGCAATAGACTCAGATCACATCCTACGAGTCTGTATCACCGTATCAACGGGTCGACCCCGGACAAGAGACTCCTTTCCGGCTACAACTGAGGTACTCCTAGAACAGCAAATGATACATATAGATGTCTGATAACAGGTTTCATTGCCTCACCAGTCTGAGCAGAGCGGCCATAGAAAAAGTATCTATAACAACATGCCCATAATTTTTAGCGTCCAAACTGTTGTACATGAGTGACATCCATTTGCCACAGTTCCAAGGATTTTAAACCTTTAGGATTGACTCCCATCCCAATACCAACATCAACCTTTTGGCAATCAGGACAAGATTTCACAATTCCCTGGGCATCCCCCAGAGGTAAATGAAATTGCTTCGCTAGCACTTCAGCAGATTGATGAAAAAATGCATGAGATTGTCGCGCTTGTGAAAAAACATCAACAGAAGGACCAGTCCACGCTGGTGCAACTGAATAGTCAGCTCGGTTATTACCGATAGCCAAACCTTGGTCACTAAGATGACTCCGGATATGAGTGATAAAATAAGGATGTTCTCTTTCTGCTAAGAGTCTTAATAACTTCTGCAACAAAAAAATACAAATGCTTATTTGAAATTTCCTTCAAAATGGCATCATACATTCTCAAAACAATACCTACTACATAAAGTGAATCAGAGACTATATTTACAGCAGTATTATTTCAGGTTTCAAAAACCCAAATAACCGCAGTAAGTTCTAGGGTTTGCAAAGAGTCACATGACTTGAATTAAATGTTCTTTCCATTGCCCAGGTGTCTCCTCCCAGGTAACAACAGCTTTACGGGATTTTTTTTTATCAAAACCAATAATAACAAATATAATTGATAAACCTTGTCTAATTAAATCTCTAATCTATCCCCATATCCTTAAATGATTTAACCATTCATTTAACTCAGTATATGCAACAGTTAATTTTTTCATGTTATCTTTATCAATCGTTTCTGGTTGTGAATTGACTCTGAATGATCAGCTAAATTTATGCAAATACACTACATCCAAGTCTTCACAAACATAACCTAAAAGCTAACAATAAAAAGTCAGTGACAGCACGATGTTGTAAAACTGCATGTCTGACACTATCAACATCTTTTAGCATACGTGTTAAAATCTCAGAAGTTAAGTTCATCTGCTTAGCAGTGCAAAAAAATAGCACAATCAACAATCAAGATATAAATATAGATCCCAAAATCAACATCTAAACGATCACATGAATTACAACATTAACAAAAACCTGTTATCAAAACAACACAATACTAAATGCACATTTCACACTGCAGTGGAAGGACTTAAACAACTTTTTATTATGAGGAAGGTCAGGTGTCAAATGGCACATAGAGCCAAGGGGGTAGAGGAGGCTTATCCGAAAAAAATTTATCGGGGGGCCCCAAAAGCGTCCCCAGACCCCTCCCGGGTCACGGCATGGTGGAGTCCTGGTTTCCTCCATGGTTGCCAAATTGAAGCCCAAAAAGGCCTAATAAAATTGTTTAGAGACAAAATTCCAAGCCTATAAACAGCAAAGGCACATACACACACACACACACACACACACTTTTTTTTCTCTGCTTTGGTGTCTGCAGCAGGGCTCATTTTCTGAGCAGCAGCAGTGTGTGCGGGGGGACGAGAAGCAGCTGCGGAGGCAGGAGTGGGGGTGCTCTCCATACCAGGAGCAAATCTTGCTCTCCACAGCAACTTTCAGCCTCCAAAAAGGCATACTCATTCTCATAACTGTGTTTTTTGTTTTGTTTTGTTATATCTTACTTCTCACCAATATATAAGAAAAATTAACAACAACCACTAAAAGATTAAAAAATGAAATGATATTGCTACTAAAATCTGGTAAAGTCACCCTGAAACACAATGAAGTGGCACAATCTCTCAAACCAAAACTGCAAGTATAATTACCAACCAAGTTTTTTATCTCTCTATGAAACACCAGTGTACCAAGCACCACAATATACATCAATATTGAAAACTGTATTGCAATTATTACCCTTAAGCAGCTTCTAAGAATTGAGCTGCTGTAGCACCTTTTTGGGAGTAGTCCTAATGCACATTTAGTTTTTCATTAGCATTGTCATATGCTGACATAAATACAAAAAAAAAAATTATTTTTTTTTTTTAACAAATCGAGATGTGATATTACCACTGAATAGAAGTGATCCACAAATTTTGAATATGACTCTGCTCTCCTCTGTTTAATATTTGTAAAGGAAAGGGGTTGCTTGTGCAGGATCATGAACAGTTTGCAAAGCTTTATACACCAATTCTTGTGAAAGTTGTAACACTTCAATTTGAAACCATGCCTGCAAATCTGCTCATACAAAAGGACAAGCACCCAGTAACATTTGTGCTTGCACTCCGTGTAATGCATCGGTGTTCTGTCTAGAAATCACAGCTGCATTTTTGCATAGCATTTACCATTTATGATGAAATTGCAATTGTGGAAAAGGAGCTAACAGAGTATCAATGAGCATTTTTGTGTCATATGGCATCAACAACTGAGCAGTAAAAAGATACTGCAAAGGAGATTGAGTAAATGACTCAAACCAATTTCAAACCATACTGTGCAATGACAACTTCGGCTTCTTTTATCATTTTCCAATCTAATGAGACCCATTGACCTCCTCCTCCTGGTCCCACAATCACTGGAAAACCATCGGACTCACACTGGGAACCATTTCTCCTTCAACTATAGCATTTTGAACAATTCCTTTCCATCTAGTTACTGGATACACATTACCACCCCCCCCACTACCCTCCCCTCCCCATGTTGGATCTGGAAGATGTGGAGCAGTGGGTGTTAAAGGGTTAAGGGAAATAGGAGCAGGAATAAGGAACGAATCAGGGGGTAAAAATGGATTAGTGCCCCATTGTTTGGGATGTTCCCTGGAGCAAAAACTAGGGTTTTTTCAGGGGTATACTCATCCTTGATCTCCAGTTCTGTCAGTTTCTTCAGCAGTTTCTTTCGTTGCTTGTCTCCGAGCCCCAGTTCTTTCCTTGGTTGTTGCTCTATAGCAGGCACTGATGGTGTTGACAGGTGAAGCAGAGGATTAATTGATGGAAACTGTGGTCAAGAAGATAAATCAGGCTTCCGAGGTTTAAAGGTGGCAGAGCAGTCAGGAGCTGCGGCAGGCGGGTGCAAGGTCAGGAGTCTGCATTCCAAGATTCCTCGCCTGTGTTCTCCGGCTTCTCTCCCTCTGGGTCCTCCCCCGATTCTGGTGGTGTTTTCGGTAGCTTTTGGTCTTGCTTCTCGGTCCCATTTTTACTTTTCATCCGACCCCCAGGGTCAAATGGCACAGTTGACTGAGCTTGAATCAATACAGTCCCTTCAGGTGCTGGTAAGGGTATTTTAGGTGTCTCAAATAACTGTTTAGAGGTCAAGTTCATATTTTGAGCATTCATCGGTACTGGTAGATCAAGCGTTAAGACAACAAACACTGAGGCTGCTGCTGCCCTTTCACTTTTCATTTCTTTTAAGGTTTCTTTAATCAATTTCCAAAGAAACGTTAAGCGTCATGCCTCCTTATCTCCGTCACAAATTTTATCCTATAGGGCAATACCTATGGGTTCCCAAGTAGGTAACTCAAAAACAGTACCCATTGAGGGGATCAAGTCTCTATTCTGTGCCCATTTCAGCAATACACATAAGGTCCTGCCTTCGTATGATAAATCTCTCTTAGAGAGAATATATTGGAGGAGCTTAACTACTGCCTCTTCTTTAGAGAGTGTAGACCCCATCTCCTCCCCAGCCGCTCACCTGATCAGGGCAAGATTCTTCAGTTCCGAGCTCGTTTATTCCGTAGCCGGGCACTAGCTACATAGACTGCCGGGGCAGCAATCTTCTTTCAGCTGGCTTCTCCGCTCCTCTTCATTCCATCTGTCTTCATCGCTCCTCGAAGGAACAGCATGAGAGTTCCTGGTCTGGGCCGTCCTTAGTCCCTGGTCCGGGCCACCCTTAGTCCCCGGCCTGGGCCGCCCTGTGTCCCTGTTCGGGCGCCATTTGTGGGAAAACAGTCTGCGGAGGCTTAAGGATTCCATGTGCACATCAATTGATTGTATGAAATAGTTTATTAACAACTTGCACTTACTTATATAGAGAAGTCTTGTTTACACCATCTTATCATGCAGGTGGCTTTGTATTCCAATTACACATTCCATTCTCATGGAACCTTCTTCTCACATAATTATTTTCCTCTTCTGTTGCCAATTAAGTTATCTCTTTCTCATTAGCTCATTCTCAGAAAACCTCTAACTAGGCCTCAATAACCATTAACCCAATGTGGCCTAAGTCAGGATTGCTGACATCCTGTATATTTCTGAACTGTTTCCCCAACAATGGGCCTCTACTAAGCACCAAAGATCGTGGACACTTACACAAGAAGTATATTAAGAAGTCATGAGACCCTTAGAGACTCCGGGATATATCAACCAAAAAAACCAACCAACCAAAAAAAAAAAAACAACCCAAAAAAACCCACCAAAAAACACCCATTATGAATGTAGTGATTGAATGTTTCAATCCTAGGTTGTTATTGCATTTTTATTTGGCAACCATGAAGGAACTAGGACTCCATCGTGCTGTGAGCCGGTGGGTCTTTGAGACACTTATAGGGGCCCCCCGACAAGATTCTGTCAGATAAGCCTCTCCTATCCCTCCTTTGGCTTTCTGCACTAGTGGATGCCAGACCTTCGTAATATTGAACAGAGCTCTGACTGAGAGTGCGTGTGTATGAGTGTTTGTGTGAAACTGAGACATGCCATGAATGTGAAGTCAGTTTACACTTGATTATGGGAAACAAAATCGGGTTGATAACCTGTTAATCAGTTTGTTTTGATTCGTTAACCGAGTAGTTTTAGACTGTTTCAAAAGGGCATTATGATATTGAGTGTATTCTTGGATTCTGCACATTTTGTTGTTTGTATTATGTTTGTTTTAGAATTAGCACTGCAAAAGTCTTTAACCAAACATGGGCTTGTGCAAAAAGAAAAGGGAAGATATGTTGTAGAATGCTCTCGAATGTTCCCAAAAGGTAGGGGGTGTGAACCCTTTGCCGTGGCCAACCCCATGTTTGAGGGGCCAATTAGATCGTCCCACAATCGTGTGCTAGCTGCACCAGGGATTCGCTGTGCTACAGGTAAACACACCGGGTGCCCAATAAAACGTGATGTTGATGTTTGGTGGCGGGGCTGTGGTCGCAAAAGCACTATATAAGTAAAAGTTACTGCGCAATAAAGCGAAGCTTGTTTATCAACCATATTGGTTGCATGAATTTTCCTCGCCGTTTCCCAACATCTGTCTCAAAGATAATTAAAAGTGTAGGTTCTGTTCTTAAAACAAGACACTGCCAAGGCTAACTAGGCACCAAAGGAATGTGAACATCTACACAAAAAGAACATAAAGATGTCACAACCAGCAGATAAGGGGAAAGTTATGGCTATGGTCTGATATCGCCTTGTAACAATATAATGAAGTCAGTGAAATCAAGAAATGTAAAAAGTTCAAGCTTGAGGAAGACCTCTTCATCCAAAGACCCCCTGATGGCCCCTGGATATCTCCCCAAAAGAAGACTCTGCCCAGACCCTCCCCAGACTCTGCCCAGACTCCGCACAGACTCCACCTATCATGAATATTACAATGGCATGATATATATATATGTATGTAAACCCACTTTCTTTTGAACATGCATAGAATTGTAATCAATAAAAGGAAATTCCAGAGTTATAGGGGTTGTGCGTGTGAATGGAGCAGAGACTCCCCACGCACACAGTGCTGTTTTGCTTGTTGCAATTTTAATAATTAAATTTAACCATTAACAGAATATTAAATCTCGGTCATTTTTAACATCCCCTTTCTCCTCCAAGAGATTTTCCAGTGATTAAAAACCTTCCTAAACTGCAAGGCCTGTCAAAAGGTATGTGAGTTTTGGGAATGTACACCTGACACCCCCTTCATCACGTCCAAGTGTCCTGGTTTGGGCCAGGATAAAGGTGATTTTCTGTCTTGTACTTTTGCTTTTAGCTAAGTCTCTTGTAAGTAGTTGCACTTGCTGAAATTAACAGCAAGTTTCTCAGTCAGTGTCTGCTTCTAGGACTGATAACACTCGATGTTTATAGTTACTGCTAGAGACCGGCATGCAGAGCCAAGGACACTGCTCAGCTCTGAGGAAAACTTTTACCTTCCAAAAGGAAGAAAGAGGTCCCACCTGCAACCCTCCTTTGGGGAGGAACGGACAAGATAGATGCCAGAATTGACCAAACAGAGTATTCCATCCCATGCACATCATACTCAGGATAAATTTGAGGCATCACGAGGGCCAAGCCAGATTTCCTGCTTCCATCTTCCGGCTGCCTGTCCTTCCTGCCTTTCCTGCTTCCCTTCCTTCACCCGGCATCCTTGAAGGATTCCGTCCGTTCGTCTGCCTGTGGTCCTGATCCGTGCCAGCCCATATCTGTGTGTTCCTGCCTCCAGTTCCCGACTGCTGCCGACTCCAGGAGTCCAGCCTGGACTTTCCCAGGGCTGCCCTGCAGCCTCGGTGGTGACGTGAGAGTTATTGGGGGAAAAGGGGGGAGGAATGTGGTATCCATTTTCCTGTATATTTGTATATATTTAGTAATTTTCCTGTTTATCATTACTGTTTCCTTTAAGTTGTGTAGTTTAGTTTCCAACCCATAAGTCTCTCTCCATTATTCTCTCTCCTTTCTTTTTCAAGGAGGAGAGAGAGATTGATAGAGAGCGTCTGTTACTCGGTTTAATTGCCAGGCCAGTGTTAAACCGTGACACCAAGGGTTACATATTTTATCACAGAATCATCCCTGGAAGTTTTCAAGGCCAGATTGGATGGGGCTTAGGGCATACTGGTCAAGTGGGAGATGTCCCTGCCCATGCAGGGGGTTGGAGCTAGATGATTTTCAGGTCCCCTCAAACCCAAACCATTCTGTGATTCATGGTTCTCCAAGCTCAAAAGTGAAGTTTGGGGGTTCTGTGTAAAACACCCCCATAAGTCTCAAAGGGGGGATTTGTTGTGTAAAAAAAAAAAAGGATTAAAAGCCACAAAAGTTATTCCAGGCTTAAAAACCTGAAGGGCTGGTGTAATGGGGGTGGAGAGGAGGGAATGGGAGGACACACTTCCTGACCTGACCACAAAACAAAGACCTCAGGATCCTGGAGATAAGAAGCTGTTGAATCAGTGCTTTCAGGTGTAAATCAGGAGGACAATAACCAAGGCAGCCTTTACTGCCCTGAAGGTTCTTCTTTGTCTTTGGTCTGCACAGCAAACCCTAGTCTTCTCCAAAGGCCTTCAGGCTTTGGGGAAATGTCTCCTGGCACCGTTTCTGGGCAGATCTTAATAAACCAAATATCTCTGCTCTGGGTGGGGATTGGTTTTTGAATCTGGAGACAAAAGACAGAAGCCTGACTGCAGGCTGCTGGAGGCATCCTGTCTCATGACCCATGGTGTCACAGAGGTTTCAGGAGAGCTCATGAAGCATCATTCCTGACAGGCAAGGAGCAGCGACGCTCCTCTGAAGAGCTGTGCCAGCTCCTGGAGTCTACAGCCAGGCAGAAACACCCGTGGCCCACACTCCCCAGGCTCCCTGGCAGCAGGACTGAGCGGTCACCAGAAACTCTGCCTGAACAGAACCAGGGGGGTTTGGGGAGAAAAGCCTCAGAATCAGCTCCTCAAACACCCAGAGCTTTTGTCAACTGTGCTACTCGAGCATTTCAAGCACAGAGACAACCAAAACACAGCTCTGACAGCAGCCACAGTACCTCTGCCATCAACATGTTCAAGCAATGGAAAGAAACCGCTCTGAGAGCTGCAGGGCAGAGGAGAGGGGCAGCTGAGAGCAGTCCCCGAGGGGAGAGCTGTGCTGGAGCAGAGACACCTTCCCCTCTGGGGAAAGGAGAGAGGGAGGAGAACGGAGAAAGGCTGAGGGGCTGGAAACTCAACTGCACAGCTGGCATGGAACAAAACTGCTGGAAAGGAAAAGAATGAAATCTAGACACAGAGAGACAAAAGCCATCTCACCTTCCTGCCCCTTTCCCCAACCATGCCCACGTTGCTCAAATGTGACTTTTTTCTAAAATTTTATGTGTTTCAGTTAGTAACTAATGTCATTCTGGTACAGAGTGCTCCTCCGTGGGCTACAGATCCACATCTGCCCCTCCGTGCTCCTCCATGGGCTGCAGGGGACAGCTGCCCTCTCCCCACAGCCTGCAGGGGAACTTCTCTTCTGGCCCTTCCTTCATTCACTGACCTTGGTGTCATGTGCAGGGCTGGGAGCAGTCTTCCACCTCCTTCTCCATGGACATCTTGGGCATTTTCTGCCACAGATATTCCATGGTCACCCAGGGCAGCTACTGACTCATGAGGAAGGTGCTCTCCCAAATATGGGCACCCCAGGTCTCCACAGCCCTTATATACCCCTAGGGTCACCACAGAGACCCCCATGACAATGGTGTCCAGGCACCAGACACTGCATCACAGAGCCCTGGAGGCGGCTGTGGAGACTCCCAGGCCTGGAACTGGCTGGGACCAAGTCACAGAACAATTGAATCATGGAATGGGTTGCGTTGGAAGGGTTAAAGATCATCTAGTTCTAACCCAACCCATTCCATGATTCCATGATCCCACTCAACTGAAGCCAACCCTGCCCCCATCCCCGTGAAACTCCCTTCTTAATCCCATCCACAGCATAAGCCTCAGTCAACAGTAGTGTCTCTTGGAGCTGCTCGAGGATGAGCTTCTCGTGCTCCTCCTGCTGCATGATCCTACAGATCATTCCCATGACCCTCCAGATCAATCTGAATCACAGAATACCTCTGGCTGGTAGAGACCCTTGAGCATTTCCTTGTCTGAGTGCCCTGCTCAAGGCAGGCTGAACCAGATGAGGTTGCTCAAGGGCTTTCCCAGCATGGCTTCATCCACCAAGGGGCTGAAAGTGCCTTTTGTCCCACCCCACAGGAAGATTATAAAGACAGGAAACAGTGTTGGCACAGGTGTTGTACTCTGAGGCACCATCACTGCTTGCCAGGAGGACTTTGAATCCCTGATGCCCTTGTCTGTGGGGGTGAACAGTGGCTGCAGAGGCAGAAGTGGGGGTGCTCTCTGTATCAAGGGCAGCTCTGCATCTTCCAAGAAGAGTGCTCATCCTCACCAGTGTGGTTTCAGTCTTACTCCTTTCCAATATATGAGAAAAATTAACAACACCCACCAAGAGATTGAGAAATTAAATTCTATTGCTATTTAAATCTGGTGGAGTCAGCTTGAAATAAGATGGAGTGCTGGATACTTCAGTAGACTCAGCCTGGAATGAAACAGTGCTATCATTTCCCAAGTTAAAACTGAAAGTGTAATTACCAACCAAATTCTTTATCACAGAATCACAGAATCACAGAATTAGCCGGGTTGGAAGGGACCTCAGAGATCATCTAGTCCAACCCTTGACCCACTGGAGCAGTTGCTAGACCATGGCACTGAGTGCCACATCCAGTCTTTTTTTAAATGTCTCCAGGGACGGAGAATCTACCACCACAGAATATGTGTATGAAACACCACTGTATGAAACACCACTGTACCATGTACCACACTGTATATCAGTATTGAAAACCATATCACAACTATGGTTCTTAAGCAGCTCTCACCAAGAATGAACCACAGAGCAACACTAATCCCAGATAAAAAGCCACAGATAACATACCCTGAATACCAAAGGTACGGCTTTGATTGGTTTAATTTCCAACTCTGTGAAATTTCCAAAGGCAAGGATCTGATTCCTTCTCAGAGGAGCCATCTGGTTATCCTCGCTGTGGAGTTGGAGTTAAAACTATTTAGGTAAATTAGTGAAAATTTTGATTGGGCTCAAGCTAAATAGCTTAAGCCCCACGTTGAGCACCAAAAATCTGTCACAGTTTTATGCTGGGCCAGAAATTGACTGAATTACAGATACTCTCTATTAATCCCCCCTCACCTCCCTGATATAGGAAGGAGAAGTATAAGGGAGAGAGACTTATGGGTTGGAAATTAAACTACACAGCTTTAATAAAACAGTAATGATAAATAGGAAAAAATTACTAAATATATACAGATATACAGGAAAATTAATACCACGTTCCTCCCCCCTTTCCCCCAATAACTCTCACGTCACCACCAAGGCTGAAGGGCAGCCCTGGGAAAGTCCAGGCTGGACTCCTGGAGTCAGCAGCAGTTGGGAACTGGAGGCAGGAACACACAGGTTCAGGCTGGCATGGATCAGGACCACAGGCAGAGGAATGGATGGAATCCTCCCAGGATGCTTAAGCAAACGGGGACAGGTGAAGAATAAGGGAGAGAGAGTTATGGGTTGTAAACTAAACTACACAGCTTTAGTGAAACAGTAATGATAAAGAGAAAAAAAAAATTACTACATACACACAAATGCATAGGAAAATTGATACCTCCCCCCTTTTTTCCAGTAACTCTCACATCACCATTGAGGCTGCAGGACAGCCCTGGGAAAGTCCAGGCTGGACGCTAAGATGGTGGCTGAGGCTGGTGAAATTGGAATGAAGTCTTTGGTCCCAGATGAAAAAATACAAATTGACTGTGAACCTAGGTATTCAAAGGAGGATCAAAAATTGATTGAGGATCTGGGAGGAAAAAAATTAAAAGGGCTAAAACACCACAAGACAAGCTAATAGTTCCCTTACCATTATTATGGACCCTGGTTTTGTCAGAATACAGGAAGACCCATTGGGGAACTGAAGCCTTATATAAATATTTGAACCAGCACATAGTGGCTCAAAACTTATGTGCCACTATTAAACAAGTTACACAACAGTGTGAAATACACTTACGAAGTAATCCAAAAGTAATACCTAAAGCTAAAATTGGGCAGGTTGGAAAGGGAAAATATGCAGGATAACAATGGCAAATTGATTTTACGGAATTCCCAAGAAAAGGGGGGTTTCGATACTTACTGATCCTAACGGATACTTTTTCAGGATGGCCAGAAGCATTTCTATGCCAAACTAACAAAACTTGAGAGGTAACCAAGGTGCTGTTACAAGGAATAATACCAAGATTTGGCGTCCCTGCAGTATTATCATCAGACAGGGGACTACATTTTACTGAAAAAATTGTTCAACAAATCAGCAAAGTCCTGGGAATAGATGGGCAACTCCATACTCCATATAACCCCTGATCAAGCAGACAAGTGGAGATCAGTCTTCTAATCAAATTGCAAATTGTAAAATTAGGCCAGGAAGCCAACCTGTCCTGGTCCCAATCGTTATCTGTGGCACTCTTGAGAATAAGAACCAAACCCTGTTGCGGGAGGTGGCGACCTTAGGGGTTCGGTGTGGAAGTCAAAGATGAGTCCTCACAGAGGTATAATCGATGCTTCCAGAGAGAGTTTATTATGTACAAAAACCGCTTCTGTACTGTTACAGTGTTCATGCCCCCTCCACCTCACTCCAAAACTACCTGCTACAGGTCACCTGGTGCCATTCACACACAGCAAAAGTGAATTCTATTGGTTCAGGGGTGGGAGCCACTTGTTTTTCACTTCGTGCCTCCTCCTAATTTAACATCCAGGACAGGGTGTCCTTGTAACTCTGAACAGTCTCAAAACATGGGGTTATGCATACAGCAGTGCAGCACGCCCCCACCTTTCAGACCATCCCTCTAAAAAACCCATGTCTTAGAAAGGGCTAAGTCTATTTGAAATAATGTACAGGAGGCTCTCTATTGTGCAGGTGGGAACATTGACTCTATCTGGGGAGGAAATATTAACTGATTATGAAGTAACATTACAGAAACAATTGCAGGAAATTGGGAAATTTGTTCTGGGAGCTAGAGCCTGAGGTCTCGATGGGCCCATACATGATGTTACACCTGGTGATTATGTATATGTTAGATCTCTTTCAGATTCTCCCTTGGAGCCTAAATGGGAATGTCCATTCCAAGCCCTGCTCACTATGCATACCTCTGTGAAGATTAAAGGTCAGCTTGGATACATCATATGAGAATAAAGAAAGCTCCTAAACAGAAAAGGCAGGCTGTCTTGACCAGGCCTTGTAGCAAGACGAACCTCTTTTAGGGCACGGCCCTTCAAGGTCCAACCAGGTGTTCCAGCAGAGACTCACAAATAGTGCTCTGAGCCTACAGTCCTCAGGGTTGACTAGCCTGGATCTGTGCTATTGCTCCATGAGCAACTGACCTCTCTGCTGGCTAGCTCAGGGCTAAGATGAGGCTGTGACCCAGGCCTCACCTTTTATTGGCCCCCGAATCCTGCTCATGCGCAGTTAGGGCCCGCCTTAATCAGGCACAGGTGGGCTTAACACAAGCTCATGCCACTCCCTGGGAATTAGTGGCACCTGGTTGCCTCATTTCACTACATTTTCTCCCCTCTCTTTTTTTTTTTTTTTTTTTTTTGTGAAGAACTACTGTGACAATTGTAATAAGTACATAATAAACACAAATACAACAAAAATGACATTTCCTCTCGTTTTTTTTTTTGTTTTTTTTGGGGGGGGGTTTTGTTGTTTTTTTTTTTTGTTTTGGGGGGGGGTTTTGGGTTTTTTTGTTGGGGTTTTTTTTTGTTGTTTGTTTTTGTGTGTTCATTTGTTAGAAGAACAAAAACAACAAGCAAGAAAATTTATACAATGTCCAAACGTGCAAATTTGGCAAGGTTATTCAGTTTGAGGTGCTGGATGATGCATCGTTGTTCATTAGAGATCTGGTGGCGGAAGGGCGTGTCCATTTACTGGGTACCCAAAGAGGTCCGGAGTCTGTGGAGAAACAGCTATAACATCTTCCAGTAAACAGTAGCGGCTTGGGCCCTACCCACTGACCTGTAGATGGATCCTTGTAGTTAATCTGGACTTCCGGCATGAGGTTGATTTTCTGGGACGAGTAAAGGCACAATGTGAACAGAATATCGCCACCTCTGTGAAGGATAACAAAAAGTCCTTCTACAGATACATCAGCAGCAAAAGAAGGGGCAAGGAAAACATCCATTCTTTACTGGACACGGGTGGGAATATAGTTGTCAAAGACGAAGAAAAGGCTGAGGTATTTAACACCTTCTTTACCTCATTTTCAGCAGAAAGACAGGTTACCCTGAAGACGGATGGCTTCTGGAGCTCATAGAAAGTGACATGAATCTAAACAGCCCCCCTGTAATCCTGAAGGACACAGTCAATGACCTACTGAGATGCTTGGATCCCCACAAGTCTATAGGACCAGATGGGATCCATCCAAGGGTGATGAAGGAGCTGGCAGAAGAGCTCACCAAGCCTCTCTCTATCATCTATCAACAGTCCTGGCTCACTGGGGACATCTCAGATGATTGGAAGTTGGCAAATGTCATGCCAATCCACAAAAAGGGCCGGAAAGAGGATCCAGGAAACTACAGGCCCGTCAGCCTGACCTCAGTGCCTGGCAGGGTCATGGAACAGATCATCCTCAGTGCAATCACACAGCACCTGCAGGATGGGCAAGGGATCAGACCCAGCCAGCACGGGTTTAGAAAGGGCAGGTCATGCCTGACTAACCTGATCTCCTTTTATGATCAGGTGACCCGCCTGGTGGATGAGGGGAAGGCTGTGTCTCCAACAGGAGACGGTGAAGTCCTGCCCCTCCTCCTATCAGGCAGCTGATGCAGACCAGGTGGATAGGGGAGAATGGAAACAGGTCCCCCACCGAAAAGGCAAAAGAATTCTCTCTCAACCCCCACCACTCCCCCAGGTGCCCATAGAGAACAGATATGAGGCCCTGGACTCAGAGAATCAAGAAGAGGACAGACAAGAGGACGATCTGTCCATAAGGCCTCCCGTTCACCCCCTGTCTAACAGACTGTCACGGTTTAACACTGGCCCGGCAATTAAACCGAATAACAGACGCTCTCTATTAATCTCTCTCTCTCCTTGATAGAGAAAGGAGAGAGAATAAGGGAGAGAGACTTATGGGTTGGAAACTAAACTACACAACTTTAATGAAACAGTAGTGATAAATAGGTAAAATTACTAAATATATACAAATATACAGGGAAATGGAAACCACATTCCTCCCTCCTTTCCCCCAATAACTCTCACGTCACCACCGAGGCTGTAGGGCAGCCCTGGGAAAGTCCAGGCTGGACTCCTGGAGTCGGCAGCAGTTGGGAACCGAAGGCAGGAACACACAGATATGGGCTGGCACGGATCAGGACCACAGGCACACGAACAGACAGGATCCTTCCAGGATGCCGGGTGAAGGAAGGGAAGCAGGAAAAGATCTGGCTCGGCCCACGTGATGCCCCAAATTTATACTGAGTGTGACGTACATGGGATGGAATACTCTGCTTGGTCAACTCTGGCATCTATCTTGTCCGTTCCTCCCTAAAGGAGGGTTCAGGTGGGGCCTCTGTGTCCTCCTGGACGGTAAAATATTTTCCTCAGAGCTGAGGAAAGCAGTGTCCTTGGCCCTGCATACCAGTCTCTAGCAGTAACTATAAACATCAAGTGTTATCAGTCCTAAAAGCACACACACTGTATGAGAAACTTGCTGTTAATTTCAGCAAATGCAACTACTTACAAGGGACTTAGCTAAAAGCAAAAGTATAGAAACAGAAAACCACCTTTATCCTGGCCCAAACCAGGACATTCCACCCCTTATTCCATACCATTTGCGTCATACTCTAATCATTACTAACTTTTATCCTTAAACATATCTATACACAAATTACTACTATCTCTCAGTGCTAAAATTCACTAAGTAATTCAGTCTACAATTGCAGATGTTCATCTATTGTAGCAGATTCTCAAAAGAAGGACCAGTCTTCACAGTTCATGTCCATGGTCCACAAGTTGCAGGTTGCAGATGGTAATTTCAAGGAAGTTACTGGATGCCAGCCGATGAACCTAGTTCTGGCTTCATCACCACAAAATCATCCTGAAAAACACTCATAGAACACTGTTAGTTTATGCAACAGTTCACATAACAGTAGTTATGGTGGGATACAAGTTCATGACTCCCAAAGAGTCTATGCATTACTGATTAAATTAAACAAGCAGAAATTAGGAATTCTCACCTAGTGTTAGATTCCCTTGTGGTACACATTGTACTTCTCCATCTTTCATCATCACCCACCAAGTGTGTCCAGGCCCTTGAGCGAAAGCAACCCCACGAATGGGTTTGCCTTTGCCCGAGGCAGGATAAACCCAAACTGTTTTCCCTAGCAGATTCTTCTCATGCACCACAGGCACTTTGTCCCCATCTACTGTGTGTAGAAGATCTGACTGAGCAGGACCAGCTCGATTGATGGAACCCCTGGTGTTAACTAACCAGGTAGCTTTTGCCAAGTGCTTGTCCCAGTTTTTGAAAGTTCCACCACCCATTGCTTTTAAGGTAGTTTTTAACAGACCATTGTACCTTTCAATTTTACCTGAGGCTGGTGCATGATAGGGGATATGGTATATCCACTCAATACCATGTTCTTTGGCCCAATTATTTATGAGATTATTTTTGAAATGAGTTCCATTATCTGACTCAATTCTCTCTGGTGTACCATGTCTCCACAAGACTTGTTTCTCTAGGCCCAGGATAGTGTTCCGGGCTGTGGCATGAGGCACAGGATATGTTTCCAGCCATCCTGTACTTGCCTCCACCATTGTAAGCACATAGCGCTTACCCTGGCGAGTTTGAGGCAATGTGATGTAGTCGACTTGCCAGGCCTCCCCATACCTATATTTTGACCATCTCCCTTCATACCATAGAGGTTTCAACCTTTTAGCTTGCTTAATTGCAGCACATATGTCACAATCGTGGATAACCTGCGCAATAGAGTCCAAAGATAAATCCACCCCTCGGTCACGAGCCCATCGATATGTTCCATCCCTGCCTTGATGACCTGAAGCATTGTGGGCCCATTTGGCCAAAAACAGTTCACCTTTATGGTCCCAGTCCAGATCTATTTGGAACACTTGAGCAGCCTCATCTGCTCGTTGGTTGTTTCGATGTTCCTCGGTAGCTCGATATGAAGGTACATGGGCATCTACGTGACGCACTTTTACATCAAGTTTCTCTAACCTAGTAGCAATGTCTTTCCAGAGTTCAGCAGCCCAGATAGGTTTATCTCTACGTTGCCAGTTGTTTTGCTTCCACTGCTTTAACCAACCCCATAAGGCATTTGCTACCATCCATGAGTCAGTATAGAGATAAAGTCTCGGCCACTTTTCTTGTTCAGCAATGTCCAAAGCCAATTGGATGGCTTTTACCTCTGCAAATTGACTTGATTCACCATCTCCTTCATCTGTTTTTGCAACTAGTCGTGTAGGATTCCATACAGCAGCTTTCCACCTTCGATGGCCTCCTACCAAACGACAGGATCCATCAGTGAAAAGAGCATATTGTTTTTCATTCTCTGGTAGCTGGTCGTATGGTGGGGCTTCTTCAGCCCGTTTTACCACTTTTCCTGGTGGCATTCCAAAGTGTTTGCCTTCTGGCCAATGTGTTATTGCTTCTACAATTCCTGGACGATTAAGTCTTCCTATCCTAGCTCTCTGTGAGAGTAAAGCAATCCATTTACTCCAGGTAGCATCGGTAGCATGATGGGAAGATTCTCTACCTGTGTACATAAAACCTCAGTACAGGTAATCGTGGCACTAGGAGGAGCTGTGCTTCAGTACCAATCACTTCTGATAGCAGCTCTTAACTCCTTC
>NC_044276.1:1755883-1943375 GCF_003957555.1 Calypte anna | reverse complement strand
CCAGTGCAGAGTAGAGCAGAACAGTCACCTCCCTGGACTGGCTGGTGACACTGTGCTTAACGAACCCCAGGACACAGTTGGCCCTCCTGGCTGCCAGGACACACTGCTGGCACAATTCCAGTTTGCCATCAACCAGGACCCCCAGGTCCCTCTCTGCTCCCCAGCCACTCGTTCGCCAGTCTGTACTTGCCACCAGGGTTGCCCCATCCCAGGTGCAGAATTCAGCACTTGCCCTTTGTGGTTGGTGATTCAGCACTTGCTGAACTTGTGGTTCAGCACTTGTCCTTCCTGTGGCTGCTGATTGCCCATCTCTCTAACCTGCTGTCACGATCTGCGTATTATTTTATATATTAATTATGAGGAAAATTCAGCCACTGCTTCAGAGATGACTCTTGAATTAAGAAGTAACCAGACTGTTGGATTTAAAATTAGTTACAAGTTTATTTCTAAAACAGGGAGAGCTGGTTTACTAGCAACAAGGCCTTTTGTATAAAGTAATCACCTTAATCGATGGTCATTAAGAGTAGCAAAGGGAGAAACAAAAGTGAGAAAATATCACCATTCGCACGGGGCCTGGCCTTGGGCTGGAGGGCTGCTCCTGGTTCTTCGGGCTGGAGTCGCTGCTTTGTCTTTACGTAGCTGGAAGCCGAGGTGCTGGGCTGAGGAAGCGTCTGGACGAAGAAGCCCCCCTTTTCATCTTTTCCTAAGGTTATATATCCCCCAAAAGAAAGGGGGGGGTCACTTCATTCAAGATGGCCCTGATACATGCAAATCTCCAGGCTTCTTGGGATGAGTCATTTCTTATCTTTGTTTCCTGGAACCCTGCTAGGTTTGGGCGACCTGATAAGTAACTTTTATCTTCTAGGTGTCTGTCAGGCATACCTTGAGGTAAGCATATGGTAATTACAAGCCGGGTGAAAGAAAAGGAAAAACTGATCCAAGAGATATTTTATATTTTCGGTTCCACATGTATACCACACCTGCCAAGGTCTCTCATCCACAAACTTGCTTCAGATTCCTTCCAGTCCTGCACCCAAGTCATTGATGAAGATGTTGAAGAGGACTGGGCCAAGGAGGGAGCCCTGAAGGACCCCACTAGTGACCAATCACCAGCCTGATGTGACCCCATTCACTGTTACTCTTTGTGCTCCACCTGTGAGCCAGTTGCTCACCCATCACATAGCACAGTTGTCCAGCTGTATAATGGACATTTTATCCAGGAGGATGCTATAAGAGACAGTACCAAAAGCCTTCCTGAAGTCCAGAAATATTACATCCACATGCTTCCCTTGATCAGCTGGGTGGGTTACCCTGTCATAAAAGATTTGACCCAGTAGTATTCCCAAGTTGTTCTCTGCAGGGCTACTCTCAATCATTCATCTTCCAGTCTCTACTGACAGTGGAGATTTCCTCCTCCCAGGTTCAGGACCTTGCACTTGGCCTTGTTGAACTTCATGAGGTTTGCACAGGCCTCAACCCTCAAGCTCAAACCTGTCCAGGTCCCTCTGGTTATCATCCCTACCCTCACGCGAATCAACTGTGCCCCTGAGCTTGGTGTCATCTGCAAACTTTGCTGAGGGATCACTTGGTCCCGCCATCCCTGTCAGTGACGAAGATGTTAATTAGTACTGGGGACATCCACTACTATTTAGAAGATACCTTTAAGTCTAGATGGGACACCCTTCATTATTGGTTTCCCTTGGACACTGATCCATTGACCATAACTGTCTGCATGAGGTCATACAGCTATTTCCTTGTCCATCCAACTCTCCATCCATCAAACACATCCCCCTCTAATTCAGCAATGAGAATGTTTTAGAGGATCATATCAAGCCTTGGTAGATGATGTCTTCAGCTTATGCTTTGTTCACTGCTGCAATTACTCCAAGGTAGAAGGTCAGGAGGTTTGTGAGGCCAAGCTGGCCCTTTGTGAAGCTGTGTTCCTTCCCTCAGATCACCACTCTCTTTCCTAAATCACCAGGAAAAGGTGATTTTAATATGGAAGGTGTGACTTAATAGGATCTAATATCAAGGATTTGTCTGCTTATATGTGAAAGGGACGTGTAGGGGTCAAAATTGGAATAGCTGAGATGGAGATCTGAGGCAATGATTTGTAGAGGTACAGTGAAAATGGAGCCAGGATCAGGCTGGAGTGATTTGTTCAGGAATCAGGAAACACAATGAGGAGGTCCCTCCCATTGAGTCACGAGTACCAGTGTGAAACCCCTTCCTTTCAAAACTCCTCAGAGTGTGACTGGACCAAAATGTAAAACCAGAAGTCTCAGAAATAGGACATCAGGTAAAGAAATCCCTTCTGAGTCCTTTATTTATTTTAAAAAAGACATAGATATTATTTCAAAAACCTTTCAAGAAGGTTCTGGTTAAATGTGGAAATGAAGGTACAGAATTGGAAATTTAGCAATGGGATTCCTTGTGCACAAGGAAGTATAAAGAGAACAAAATTAGTAATCAACATGAAACACTTCCAGAAGGCTGGCTGGGACTGTAATGAGACACATCATGAAATATATGAGATATGTGATATAAATAAGAAATTGGGAATTTTATTACTTGTGAATTAATCCTGTCACCAGTTTACACAAAACACACTTGAGCTCCTGGTTCCTCAAACTGTAGATGAGAGGGTTCACTGCTGGAGGACCCACCGAGTACAGAAATGACACCACCAGGTCTAGGGATGGGGAGGAGATTGAGGGGGACTTAAGTAGGCAAAGATGCCAGTGCTGACGAACAGGGAGACCACGGCCAGGTGAAGGAGGCACATGGAAAAGGCTTTGTGCCTTCCCTGCTCAGAGGGGATCCTCAGCACAGCCCTGAAGATCTCCACATATGACACCACTATGAAAATAAAACAGAAAAAGGCTACACAGGGACTGACTACTAGAAGCCCAAGTTCCCTGAGGTAGGAGTATGAGCAGGAGAGCTTGAGGATCTGGGGGATTTCACAGAAGAACTGGTCCAGGGCATTGCCCTGGCAGAAGGGCAGTGAAAATGTATTGGCTGTGTGCAGCAGAGCATTGAGAAACCCAGTGCCCCAGGCAGCTGCTGCCATGTGGACACAAGCTCTGCTGCCCAGCAGAGTCCCATAGTGCAGGGGTTTGCAGATGGCCACATAGGGATCGTAGGTCATGATGGTCAGGAGACAGTACTCAGCTGTGATTAAGAAGAAAAAGAGAAAGATCTGTGCAGCACATGCCTTGTAGGAGATGTCCGTGTTGTCCCAGAGGGAATTGGACATGGCTTTGGGCAGAGTGGTGGAGATGGATCCCAGGTCAAGGAAGGAGAGGTTGAGGAGGAAGAAGTACATGGGGGTGTGGAGGTGGTGGTCACAGGTGATGGTGGTGATGATGAGGCTGTTGCCCAGGAGGGCAGCCAGGTAGATGCCCAGGAAGAGCCAGAAGTGCAAGAGCTGCAGCTCCCACCTGTCTGCAAATGCCAGGAGGAGGAACTGGCTGATGGAGCTGCTGCTGGGCATCTGCTGCTTTTAAAAGACATGGAGAGCTGTTTGAGGAAGAAACACAATAATTCAGGACACAATTCTCCAAAAAATGAGACTTATTTCCCATACACCATCTGCGTCCTTCACACATGCAGTTTTCTAGTAGTTTTCTAGTAGTTCTTCCTTGAAGCCCATGGCTGCAGTCCTGGTTGTTGCTGTTTGTGTCAGAAGGAGCAGGGACTCTGTTCACTGGCTACCAAGGAGTTTTCCCAGCTGTGCAAAAGGGGTTTCATGGGAATGGTGGGGACAGGGACCAGTCCTAGAATGGACATTCGTTGGGAAACTGTTTGGAAGAAAACAGACGTGAGCAATCATGACTATTTAGCTTTAGGCAGAGTGAGCTAACCGGATAATGATGTAGCCAGCAGAAGTTCTGTGAGAACAGGATTTGTGGCCAAGATATAGCCACCTGCAAGATATCATTATATAAACAAGGGCTCTATATAAAGCGAGTGTAAATTGTAAATAAACGACTTCACTTTAACCATATTGGTGACTACGTGTTGTCCTTAAGCCTTCGCGGATTTTCTACATTTGGTGCCCGAACAGGGACCTTCTTGCTGTTTCTTCCCAGGAGCGATGAAGACAGTTGGGATGAGAGGGTAGCGAGAAAGCCGACCGAAGCAACAGTGCGGCAGGAGCGGAGAAGCCAGTCGAAAGGAGACTGTTGCCCCGGCGGTCTATGTAGCTGGTGCCCAGCTACGGAACGAAAGAGGTACCTCGGAAATTAAGAATCTCGCCAGGAAAAAGGTGAGCGGCTGGGGAAGAGATAGGGTCTACACTCTCTAAAGAAGAAGAGGCAGTAGTTAAGCTCCTCCAATGTATTCTCTCTAAGAGAGGTTTATCATATGAAGGCAGGACCTTATGAGAATTATCGAAATGGGCACGGGATAGAGACTTGATCCCCTCGATGGGTACTGTTTTTGAGTTACCTACTTGGGAAGCCATAGGTGCTGCCCTATGGGATAAAATTAGCGATGGAGATAAGGAGGCACAACGCTTAGCGACACTCTGGAAATTGATTAGAGAAACCTTAAAAGAGATGGAAAGTAAAAGAGCGGCAGCCGCTTCTGCCTTCGCTACATTGACTCCATAAAAGACCAGTTAAAGTAAAAATACTAGGACTGGTTGCTCGGCCGCTGCGCCTCCTGTTAGCGAAATGCCGTCAGTGCCTCCATTGAATCCTTTTGCCAGTAGCCCGCTGCCACCCTTCTTCGGATTTTTTGGCACCACAACAATGCGCGGACATCTGGAACATGCAGGTGCAGGAGAAAGCACATCTAAAGAACCCGACTTGCCTCCCCCTCCGAGCGAGAATGAGTTAAGGGAACTTAATTCAAATAATGAGTCTGGTATCTTAAGTGAAGCTCAGCGTCCTAAATGATCGGAAGCCCTACAGAGCGCAGAATATTCACCATTGTCGGGTACTCCTCTTATCAGCCCAGAACGAGAAGGATCTGTTTAAACGTTGTTAAACAGCCTTATTCAAAAACTGGGGGATCGTACAGTTAAACCAGCAGAAGAGTGTTTGGGTTCAGAATCTTTGTCCCTGGTACCGCTTAACTCTCCACATACTCCTCCATGTGCAGAAGTAATTATTCCACCCAAAATACCCCCACCAACACCTGCAGGGGCTATACTGATTCAAGCTCAGCACACTGTGCCATTTGACCCTGAGGATCGGATGAAAAGTAAAAATGAGACCGAGAAGAAAAAACCAAAACCGACTGAAAACACCACCAGAATCGTTGGAGGACCCAGAGGGAGAGAAGCCGGAGAACACAGGCGAGGAATCTTGGAATGCAAACCCCCCCCTCACGCCCGCCTGCTGCAGCTCCTGGCCGCTCTGCCACCACTGCCTTCCTCTCCACCTCTGACACCTGATTTATCTTCTTGACCACAGTTGTCATCAATTAATCCTCTGCTTCACCTGTCAACACCATCAGTGCCTGCTATAGAGCAACAACCAAGGAAAGAACTGAGACTCGGAGAGAAGCAACTAGGGGAACTGATGAAAAAACTGAAAGAACTGGAGACCAAGGATGAGTATACCCCTGAAAAAAAACCCTAGTTTTTGTTCCAGGGAACATCCCGAACAATCCAGGGGCACTAATCCATTTTTACCCCCTGATTCGCTCCCTATTCCTGCTCCTATTTCCTTTAACCCTTTAACACCCACTGCTCCACATCTTACAGATCCAACATGGGGAGGGGAGGGGGGTGAGGGGGAATAGTGTGGGGGGGGTGGGAGTATGGATCCGGTAACTAGATGGAAGGGAATTACTCAAAATGCTGTAGTTGATGGAGAAATGGTTCCCAATATGGGTCCGATGGCTTTTCCAGTGATTGTGGGACCAGGAGGAGGAGGTCAATGGGTTTCATTAGATTGGAAAATGATAAAAGAAGCCAAAGCTGCCATTGCGCAGTACGGTTTGAAATCGGTTTGAGTCATTTACTCAATCTCTTTTGCAACATCTTTTTACTGCTCAATTGTTGATGCCATATGACACAAAAATGCTCGTTAGTACTCTGGAACTCCTTCTCAACAATTGCAATTTCATCATAAATAGTAAATGCTGTGTGAAAATGCAGCTGTGATTCCTAGACAGAACACCGATGCATTATACGGAGTGCAAGCACAAATGTTACCCAGTGCTTGTCCTTTTGTACGTGCAGATTTCCAGGCATGGTTTTAAACTGAAGTGTTACAACTTTCACAAGAGTTGGCGTATAAAGCTTTGCAAACTGTTCATGATCCTGCACAAGCAACCCCCTCTTTTACAAATATTAAACAGGGGGGAGCAGAGCCATATTCAAAATTTGTGGATCACTTATATTCAGTGATAACATCACATCTGGATTTGTCAGAAGAGATGAAAACAAAAGTTTTTGATATGTTAGCATATGACAATGCTAATGAAAAACTAAATGTGCATTAGGACTACTCCCAAAAAGGTGCTACAGCAGCTCAGTTGTTAGAAGCTTCTGAGCGAACGCTAGAAGCAGATGAAGCTGCTTAAGGACCATCATTGCAATATGGTCCTCAATACTGATGTATATTGTGGTGCATGGTGCACTGGTGTTTCATACAGAGATATTAAAAAAAAAAACAAACCAAAAAAACCACAAAACTTGGTTGGTAGGTAATTACACTTGCAGTTTTGGTTTGGGAGATTGTACCCCTTCATTTTATTTTAAGCTAACTTTTTAGTAGATTTTAGTAGAAATGTCATTTCATTTTTGAATCTTCTAATGGTTGTTGTTAATTTTTCTCATATATTGGTAAGGAGTAAGACAAAAAAAAAACAAAAATGAGAATGAATATGCCTTTTCAGAGGCCGAGAGTTGCTGCAGAGAGTGGGACCTGCTCCTTGTACAGAGAGCTCCCCCACTCCTGCCTCTGCAGCCGCTTCTCACCCCCCCTCACGCAAGCGCACAACTCAGATATGGCTGGTGAGCATCGCCAGCCTATCTGTTACAGCTGCAGCTGCTGTCTCTACCCCCACAGACACTGCTGCTGCTCAGAAAATGAGCCCTGCTGCAGACACCACAGCAGAGAAAAGAAGGAACAAAAAAAAAAAAAAGGGGGGGGGGGGAAGCCTCCTCTACCCCTCTACTAAAAAGCTATTTAAGTCCTTCCACTGCAGTGTGAAATGTGCTTTTTGTATTGTATTTTAAAGATAACAGGATTTTGTTAATTAAGGATATGGGGATAGCTTAGAAATTTAATTAGTCAAGGTTTATCAATTATATTTGTTATTATTGTTTTTGATTATTAGTATGTTATTATTGCTTTTGTATTATTAGTATGTTGTTTATGGCAATGTATCATTAGCTAGTTATCTCGCGTGATGAAGTAAGTCAGGATTGCTAAAAAACAAAAAGGGGGATATCATAGAATCATAGAATCATAGAATTGGCTGGGTTGGAAGGGACCTCAGAGATCATCGAGTCCAACCCTTGAACCACCGTTGCGGTTGCTAGACCATGGCACTGAGTGCCACATCCAGTCTTTTTTTAAATATCTCCAGGGACGGAGAATCCACCACTTCAGTGGGCAGCCCATTCCAATGACGGATCACTCTTTCCGTAAAGAAATTCTTTCTAATATCTAACCTAAACTTCCCCTGGCACAACTTAAGTCCATGCCCTCTTGTTGAAAGTCATTTGGTAAAAGAGCCCAACCCCCACCTGGCTACACCCTCCTTTCAGGTAGTTGTAGAGAGCGATGAGGTCTCCCCTGAGCCGCCTCTTCTTTAGGCTGAACAACCCCAGTTCTCTCAGCCTCTCCTCGTAGGGTCTATGCTCGAGTCCCTTCACCAGCCTGGTTGCCCTCCTTTGGACCTGCTCCAGGACCTCGATATCCTTCCTGAACTGGGGGGCCCAGAACTGGACACAGTACTCAAGGTGTGGCCTCACGAGGGCTGAGTACAGGGGCAGAATCACTTCCTTGGACCTGCTGGCAATGCTGTTCCGGATACAGGCCAGGATGCCATTGGCTTTCTTGGCCACCTGGGCACACTGCTGGCTCATGTTCAGCTTCTTGTCGATCCAGACTCCCAGGTCCTTTTCTGCCTGGCTGCTCTCCAGCCACTCTGTGCCCAGCCTGTAGCGCTGCATGGGGTTGTTGTGGCCAAAGTGCAGGACCCGGCACTTGGCCGTGTTAAACCTCATCCCGTTGGAATCAGCCCAACTCTCCAGTCTGTCCAGGTCCCTCTGCAGAGCCCTCCTGCCTTCTAGTTGATCAACACTCCCCCCCAGCTTAGTGTCGTCTGCGAATTTGCTGATGATGGACTCAATCCCCTCATCTAAATCATCAATGAAGATGTTGAACAGAACTGGGCCCAACACTGATCCCTGGGGGACACCACTAGTGACCGGCCGCCAACTGGATGCAGCCCCGTTCAGCACCACTCTCTGGGCCCGGCCCTCCAGCCAGTTCCTAACCCAGCACAGGGTGCTCCTGTCCAAGCTGCGGGCTGACAGTTTTTTCAGGAGGATGCTGTGGGAGACGGTGTCAAAGGCTTTGCTGAAGTCTAGGTAGACCACATCCACAGCCCTCCCCTCATCCACCAGTCGGGTCACCTGATCATAAAAGGAGATCAGGTTGGTCAGGCATGACCTGCCCTTCCTAAAACCGTGCTGGCTGGGTCTGATCCCTTGCCCATCCTGCAGGTGCTGTGTGATTGCACCGAGGATGATCTGTTCCATGACCCTGCCAGGCACTGAGGTCAGGCTGACGGGCCTGTAGTTTCCTGGGTCCTCTTTCCGGCCCTTTTTGTGGATTGGCGTGACATTCGCCAATTTCCAATCATCTGGGATGTCCCCAGTGAGCCAGGACTGTTGATAGATGATAGCGAGAGGCTTGGCGAGCTCTTCTGCCAGCTCCTTCATTACCCTTGGGTGGATCCCATCTGGTCCCATAGACTTGTGGGGATCCAAGCATCGCAGTAGGTCACAGACTGTGTCCTTCAGGATTACAGGGGGGCTGTTTAGATTCATGTCACTTTCTATGAGCTCCAGAAGCCATCCGTCTTCAGGGTAACCTGTCTTTCCGCTGAAAACTGAGGTAAAGAAGGTGTTAAATACCTCAGCCTTTTCTTCATCTTTAACAACTATATTCCCACTCGTGTCTAGTATAGAATGGATATTTTCCTTGCCCCTTCTTTTGCTGCTAATGTATCTGTAGAAGGACTTTTTGTTATCCTTCACAGAGGTGGCGAGATTCCGTTCGCATTGTGCTTTTGTGTCTCTGATTTTCTTTCGACATGACTTAACAATATTCCTAAATTCCTCCTCAGTAGTTATCCCTTTTTTCCATAATTGGTAGGCCCTCCTCTTAACCCTAATTTCTTTCAGAGTCTCCCAATTCAGCCAGGCCGGTCGTCTTCCCCGCCGGCTCGCTTTTCGGCATATTGGGACAGCTTGCTCCTGTGCTTTCAGAACTTGTTCTTTGAAGTACGACCAACCCTCCTGTACCCCTCTGTTTTCAAGGTCTGTTTCCCAGGGTATACTCCGAACAAGTCTTCTGAAGAGGTCAAAATCTGCCCTTCGGAAGTCCAGCGTAGAGGTCTTATTGACGACCCTCCTTGTATCCCTGAATATTGAAAACTTTATTATTTCATGGTCACTAAGTCCCAGGCGACCACCGACCACCACATCTCCCACCAGCTCCTCTCTGTTTGTGAAAAGAAGGTCAAGCGAGGCTCCATTCCTGGTGGGCTCATTTACTAGCTGGAGCAGGAAATTATCCTCTATACACTCCAGGAATCTTCTAGACTGCTTCGTCTCTGTGCTGTGGAGTTCCCAGCAGATGTCTGGTAGGTTAAAGTCGCCCACGAGAACAAGGGATGACGATTTGGAGACATCCGCCAGTTGCCTGTAGAATACTTCATCATCCTCATCATCTTGATTGGGTGGTCTGTAACAGACTCCCATCACAATATCAGCCTTGTTGACCTTCCCCTTGATTCTGATCCACAGGCACTCCACCTTATTATTACAGACTTCAATTTCTACAGTGTCAAGGGACTCCCTAACATATAGGGCTACCCCTCCGCCTCTCCTACCCTGCCTGTCCCTTCTGAAGAGCCTGTAGCCACCTATAGTAGCACTCCAGTCATGGGAGTCATCCCACCACGTTTCCGTGATAGCGATTACATCATAGCTTTCCTGATGCATGATGGCTTCCAGCTCCTCTTGTTTGTTGCCCATGCTGCGTGCATTGGTGTACATGCACTTTAGCTGGGCTGCTGGTTTGTCTCGTACCTTGGGCAGACCACCCTTAGGCTCCTTTCTGGAGAGCCCAGTTTCAACCCCATCCCCCTTCAAACCTAGTTTAAAGCCCTCCTTATCAGCCTCTCCAACTTATACGCTAGAGTCCTTTTCCCCTTGTTAGTTAGGTGAAGTCCATCTGTTTTGAGTACACTAGGTAGTACGGAAGTTGTCCCGTGGTCAAAAAACCCAAAGTTCCGCCGGTGGCACCAATCCCTCAGCCACCTATAGATCAGATTAGTTTTCCTAGTTCTCTCCTCATTTAAATCTTCTATTGCTGGAACCGAGGCGAACACCACCTGTGCTCCTGACCCATCAACTAAACGGCCCAGTGCCTTGAAGTCTTTTTTAATCACCTTTGTACTTCGTCCAGCAATGTCATCACTGCCAGCCTGGACTACCAACAGTGGATAATAGTCTGATGGCTGAATTAGTTGAGGGAGTCTCCTACTAATATCCCTCACCCGGGCACCGGGAAGGCAGCAGACCTCTCTGTGGGATGGAGATGTTGGGAAACGGTCTGGAAGAAAACAGACGTGTGAGCAAGCCTGATTATTTAGCTTTAGCTAGAGTGAGCTTAGGGCCTTGAGACCTTGTTGCAAGGTTACTGAAAGATGAGCTATGGGAAAAGATAAGGGAGCTGGCAGCAGAAAAGAAGAATAACAGGATAATGATGTAGCCAGCAGAAGTTCTGTGAGAACAGGATTTTTGGCCAAGATATAGCCACCTGCAAGATATAGTTATATAAACAAGAGCACTATATAAAGCGAGAGTGAATTGTAAATTAACGACTTTGCTTTAACCATATTGGTGACTATGTGTTATCCTTAAGCCTCTGCGGATTTTCTACAGACATTTTTCATATGAGATTGCTGGTGATGGCAAAGGCACAGCATCTTCTGTCCTCCCTGTGTAAAGGAACCCTCATAACAGAAGGTAGTTTAAGAGGTTTCTTTTTGTGTTTTGTTTTGTTTTTTTTTTTTTTTCGCTCCCCCCATCTCCTCTGAGGAGTGTTCTTGGGTATCAGAAACCCTCAGCATTGCTGCAGCACTCAGGCAGAACAGAGTGAGCAAAGAGCATTGCCTGCAGCTGCATGCAGAGAAGGGGGAGCTGGGCTGCGTCTCTGTCTCTCCCTGCTGAGAGCAGAGGGACCCAGCTCAGAGCACTCAGTGTCTCAAGGTCACAGCACCCCGTTTCCAGCCCAGGACACACGAGGCTCATTGTGCCCCATGGAAGGGAGCTCACAACTTGGACAGACAGCCTAAGGAGACAGCCCAGGGATGGAATGAGGGCATCTGATGAAGGGAGGTCAGCTCCCTGCCCAGCCTCACTCAGACTGCACTGCCCAGAGCTTCCCAGGGCAGAGCACAGCTGGAAACCTCCTTGCCTGAAACCATCTGCATGGGAGGAGCCACAAGAGCTGTGCCTGCAGCTGAAACTCCCCATCCCAGCCTGACATCAACAGCAAGAGCAGCTGAGGGAGGCATGGAGAGAGGCAGAGTGGTTCTCAGGAAAGCCTTTCCTTCCCCCAGCAGTGCACAACCCCTCCCAGATGGTGATAATGCCTGGCAGGCACCTCCAGCCCCTGGGCAGGGGGAGGTGGGCAAAGCACAGCACGGATTCACTTCACCTCTTGTGTGAACAGATGGAGGAAGAGGTGCCCAACACCCCAGACCCCACGGGATGGCTGAGGGCTGTGCTGTCAGACCCTGATAAACCTGGGAAGGTGATGCTGAATGTATCTGTAGGGTAAAGGAGGCTGAAATCACTGGATCTGGTTCCTAGCACACAGCGGGGTGAGGCTGTAGGGAATCACAGCCCCATATCTCATCTCTCCAGATGAGGTTCTGTCCCGCCCAGCCAAGACACAGAAAAGTTCCGACTGATGAAAGCAAAGCTTCCCAAAAGGAATGTATGCCCTAACTGTGATTACAAAAATCCTCTCACAAAAATTCTGGTATGACCTGTATCCAAGAGCCATGCTGTCCAACAGAACCCTCTCAAAACCAGAATTCATCCCTCTCTAAACAGCAGCAGGACCCTTCCCTGTACTCCCTGTCTCCTGACAGTCACAGCTTCTGCTAGCACTAGGGAGCTCCCCGGGCAGGATGAGAGCTGCCCCTGGCAGGCAGGCAGCAGAGTCCCTGCCCCAGCACACAGCCCCTGGGCTGCAGGACCCTGCTCTGAAGGACAGCCCTGGGCACCCCTGCCTGCACACACACCCTCACTCCTCTTCACAATTCTCTTTACACCTCTAGCACCTTCCGCCCCTTACAGCTCCCATCAGCTCTGACTCTGCAGCTTTAGGAGATGCCTCCAGGTACTGCACCAGCTGCACTGCCCTGCACCAGACACTCAGCATGTCAGAAGCTGGGAAGGTTATCCTCCACTGAGCTGCCACTCATCCCCTCCATCTTCACCCCCTTGAAGCTCTCTTTGCCTTGCTCATCTCCCCCAGATACCCTGGCAGTGCCCTCAGCCCTGCTGCGCTCTACAGAGGAGCTGCTCTAACCAGAGCTGTCTCTCTACAGCACTCTCTGCTTGCTAGCAGCTCTCTCCGTCCCCGGAGCCCAGCTCACAACTGTCTTGAGCCCTCTGGGGCGTTGATGCTTAGCCCATGCCAATTGCTCAAGAGGCAATGAGAGGAAGCTGCAGAAGCTTCTTTCTCAACAAGAAAGTCCAAGGCAGAGTCCAAGTCCAAAGTTTCTTGCTGTGTGCCTGGGTCCCCCTGAGGGACAGCCCTGAGAAAGCATCCCCTGCAGGGTGTGGGGGGAGCAGGAAGCAGGAAGCAGTGATGGCAGGTGGGGAAAAGGAAGGTGCAGGTGGCTCTGGTGCTGAGGAAGCCTGGCAGTGTGTCAGGACTGCAAAGGGCCCAGCCCTGAGCCCATTCCCCAAAGGTGCCAGGCCTGATCCCAAGCCCCTGGCAAGGGAGATAGTGTCCCTCCCTGAGCCCTCAGGGCTCTCCTGGCAGCACTGGGATGATGAGATGGGCAATGCCAAGGGCAGGACTATGGCACAGCACCTCCCAGCCTCCTGCACATGGACAAGGAGGCCCTGATCCCCTTGTCATCACTGATGTCCCCTCCCTCCTTTCCAGCACAGCCAGTTCCCCTCTAGAGACACAACCTCTGCTTCTCCCACTTTCACACTGGACACCCAGGCAGTGCCAGGGGGAATCTCCTTTCCCTCCTCTTCCCATGCAAGACACGGGTGACACTGGAGGTGCCAGGGGTGGTCCCAGACATGTGTGGGTCCCAAGCTCCAGCCCCTCAATGTTATTCTTGTTTTGAGGGGCCCAGGACTGACCCCAGATTCGAGGTGCAGCCTCACCAGCGATGAGTACAAGGGAACAATCACCTCCCTGGTCCTGCTGCCCACACTATTTCTGATGCAGCCCAGGTGTCATCTGCAAAGGGCCTGAGGGTCGCTCACTCCCTTGTCCAGATCATTGATAAAGAGATTGAATCAGAGCAGTCCCAGCACCCTGGGGAACACCACTGGTGAGCAGCTACCTGCTGGACTGATCTCCACTCACCACAACTCTTTGGGACCAGACATCAGCCAGGGTTTGACCCGCTGAAGAGGCCATTGCTCTAGGCCAGATGTAGCCAGTTTCTCAAGAAGAATTTTGTGGACAATACTGCTGAAATCTTTACTAAAGTCAAGGTAGTCAACATCCTCTACCTTTCCCTCATTCAATCAATGGTCACCTTGTCATAGAAGGAGATCAGGTTGGTCAAGCAGTCCCTGCCTTTCATAAACCCATGCTGTCTGTCCCCCATCTCCTGGCTGTCCTGCACATGCTGTGTAATGGCACTCAGAGCATCTGCTCCATCCCCTTCCCTGGCACTGGTCAAGCTGACAGGCCTATATCTCCCTGGATCCTCCTTTTGGCCCTTCTTGTAGGTGGGGATGACAGCTGTCAGTCTCCAGTCTACTGACACCTCCCCAGTCAGCCAGGACTGCTGATAAATGATGACAAGAGGCTTGGTGAACACTTCTGCCAGCTCCCTCAGTACCTTTGTATGGGTCTCATCTGGCCCCATAGACTTGTGTGTCTCTGGGTGGTGCAGGAGGTCACTGACCATCTCCCCTTGGATCATGGGGGCTCCATTCTGCTCCCTGTCCCTGTCTGCCAGCTCAGGGGACTGGGTACCCAGAAACAACTGGTCCTACTGCTGTAGACTGCAACAAAGAAGGCATTGAGTAGCCCAGCCTTCTCCTAACCCTTGGTCACTGTCCTCCTGGCATACAACAAAGGATGAGGATTCTCCTTCACCCTCCTTTTGTTGCTAATGTGTTCAGAGAAACATTGATTATGTTCTTCAATGGCAGCAGACAGATTCATTTCACACTGTGTTTGGCCATTGTAATTTTTTCCCTCTGTAGCCTCCTGACATCTTTGTAGTCTCCCTGAGTGCCCTGCTCCTTTTTCCAAAGGATATAATCTCTCCTTTTTTTTGATGACTTTTACTTAGATCTCTATTCAGCCAGGCTGGGCATCTTTCCCCACCAGTTTTTCTTGCAGCACAAAGGGTCATCTGATCCTTCACTTTTAAGAGTTTCTTCTTGAGCAGTGTCCAGACTTCCTGAAATCCCTTGCCCTTCAGGACTGCCTCCCAAGGGATTCTCTCAACCAGAAAGAGGCCAAAATTTTCCTGCCAAAATTCCAAGGTGACAGTTCTGCTGACCCTCCTAATTACTTCTCCAGGGATCAGTTTTTTGACCAAGGCTGGATTTACAGGAGACCTGGCTTCCTAACAAGGGATGGGAAGAGCTTATCCCACAGAGGTAAAAGGGGTTTAGGACAGGAAATAGCAGGGTGTCACGGTTTAACACTGACCCGGCAATTAAACCGAATAACAGACGCTCTCTATTAATCTCTCTCTCCTTGATAGAGAAAGGAGAGAGAATAAGGGAGAGAGACTTATGGGTTGGAAACTAAACTACACAACTTTAATGAAACAGTAATGATAAATAGGTAAAATTACTAAATATATACAAATATACAGGAAAATGGAAACCACATTCCTCCCCCCTCTCCCCCAATAACTCTCACGTCACCACAGAGGCTGTAGGGCAGCCCTGGGAATGTCCAGGCTGGACTCCTGGAGTCGGCAGCAGTTGGGAACCGGAGGCAGGAACACACAGATATGGGCTGGCACGGATCAGGAGCACAGGCAGATGAACGGACAGGATCCTTCCAGGATGCTGGGTGAAGGAAGGGAAGCAGGAAATCAGGAAAAGATCTGGCTCGGCCCTCGTGATGCCTCAAATTTATACTGAGTGTGACGTATATGGGATGGAATACTCTGTTTGGTCAATTCTGGCATCTATCCTGTCTGTTCCTCCCCAAAGGAGGGTTCAGGTGGGACCTCTTTACTCCTTCTGGACGGTAAAATGTTTTCCTCAGAGCTGAGCAGTGTCCTTGGCTCTGCATACCAGTCTCTAGCAGTAACTATAAACATCAAGTGTTATCAATCCTAGAAGCACACACTATCTGAGAAACTTAGCTAAAAGCAAAAGTACAAGACAGAAAATCACCTTTATCCTGGCCCAAACCAGGACACAGGGCTAATTAGCAGAGCTTTACACTAGGTATGAAGGGGACCAGGGGTGAATGTGGGGTTACTGGAGAGGAGCCTGAAAGTGACATACCAGTACTTGTGGAAGAAGGGTGTTCAAGCAAGGGCTCACAGTCCTGTGTCTTGGTGAAGGAGGAGAATGGCACTGCATATGGCTGTGGGAACACAAGAGTTGGTGTGAGGTTGGGGGCTGTGGAAATATTGGAGTATAATCAGGAGGTGATTAGGGCTTCTTCCAGACAAAAGGAGGCCCAGCTGAGGTGCATCTATACCAATGCACACAGGAAGGGGAACAAAGAGGACCAGCTGGAAGCCATTGCATACCAGGACAGCTGTGATGTAGTTGTCATCACAGAAATGTGGAAGGATGACTGTCACAGCTGGAACACTGCAATGAATGCATATAAGCTCTTCAGAAGGAGGAGGCATGGAAGGAGAGGTCGTGGTGTGGCTTTGTATGTTAGGGAATGTTTTGACTTCATAGAGCTTGATTCCAGGGATGACAAAGTTGAGTGTTTATGGGTAAGGAAGAAGGGGAAGGCAAGTAAGGGACAGGACAAAGAGGCAGATGACCCCCCCATCACCTGATAGATGTAGGAGGGAACATGATACCAAGAGATGAGGAAATGACTGAAGGTCTTAATCACTTTGCCTCAGTCTTTAGTAGCAGGGACAGTTATATTCAGGGAATTCAACTCCCTAGGCTAGGGGATAGGGACAAGGAACAGAGAGATCTCCCCGTAATCCAGAAGGAGATGGTCAGTGTCCTGCTGCACCATGAGGATGTGCATAAATCTGTGTGACTGGATGGGATGCACTCAAGCGTGCTGAAAGAGCTGGTGGCAGTGCTTGCCAAGCCCCTTTCCATCACTGATCAGCAGTCCTGGATCACTGGAGAGACATCAGAAGACTGGAAATCTGCTGATGTAATCCCCATATATAAGAAGGGACAGAAGGAGGATCCGGGAAACTACAGACCTGTCGGTTTGACCTCAGTCCCAGGGAGGTTGATGGAGGAGATCATCCTGGTTGGATGGCCATGCCAAAAAAGTTGCGGTCAATGGAGTTAAATCCAGCTGGTGGGGGGGTCACGAGTGATGTCATCCAGAGCTCAGTGCTGGGGCTGCTCCTGTTGAACATCTTTATCAAGGACCTAGATGAGGGGATAGAGTGCAGCCTTAGTAAATCTGCAGGTGACACTAAGCTGGGTGGAAGTGTTGATCTGCCTGAGGGTAGGGAGACTCTGCAGAGGGATCTGGATAGGCTTGGTTTATGGGCCAAGGCCAAGTGCATGAATTTCACTTAGGCCAAATGTCAGGTCCTGCACTTGGGCCACACCAACCCCCAGCAGCACTACAGGCTTGGGGAGGAGTGGCTGGAGAGCTGCCCAGCAGAGAGGGACCTGAGAGTGCTGATTGACAGACAGCTGAACATGAGCCAGCAGTGTGCCCAGGTAGCCAAGAAGGCCACCACCATCCTGGCCTGATTCATGAAAAATGTGACCAGCAGGGCCAAGGAGGTGATCTTACCATTGTCCTCAGCCTTGGTGAGACTGCACCTCGAGGACTGTGTGCAGTTTAGGGCACCAAAGGATAGGAAGGACATGGAGGTGCTGGAGAGGGGACAGAGAAGGGCAACCAAGCTGATTAGGGGTCTGGAGAACAGGACTTATGAGGAGAGGCTGAGGGAACTGGGGTTGATCAGCTTAGAGAAGAGAAGGCTGAAGGGGGACCTCCTTGCTCTCTACAACTATCTCAAAGGAGGTGCTAGTGAGAGAGACGCTGGGCTCTTCTCTTGTTAGAAGTGGCAGGACAGGAATAAATGGGTTAAAGCTCAACCAGGGGAGGTTCAGGTTAGATAATAGGAAAAACTTTGTCCCAGAAAGAGTGGATCAACATTGGAACAGGCTGCCCAGGGAGGTGGTGGGGGCACCATCCCTAGAGGTGTTCAAAAGACACATAGAGGAAGAGCTACAGTGGGTGGTTTAGTGGGTAGGGGTTGTAGGGTGGACAGCTGGACTCGATGAGCTTATAGCTCTTTCCAACCTTGGTGATTCTGTGATTCTAGGGAAGGAGATCTCTATTACTTCATCATCACTCTGCCCACAATGGCCTTCAACCATCACATCAATTACAAGTCCTCTGTTTAGAAACAGCAGGTTCATTGCAGTGTCTTCTCTGGTTGGTTGCGTCAGGATGTTTCAGGAAGGACTCTTCCACACACTCCAGGAACCTCCAGGACTGTTCCCTCTCTGCTGTGCTGTATTTCCAGCAGACATGTGGGAAGGTGAAGTGAGAACAAAGTCTCAGCTATTGCAGTTATACTTCATCTGCCTCTTCATCCTTGATGGGTCCTCTAGAGCCACGTTGGTTCCTCCTAATAGGACTGTACACAATTTGACATCCCAAAGATAGAAGAAATTTTTGAAAAATCAACTATTGTAATTAGCAATAGGGAGAATGAAAAGATCAAGAATTATGTCCCCTCCATAAAAGAGAAACAGGGAAAAGTGTAATTATAAATAATGTCCAGGAGATGACATCCAAAGAACGGAGATGTCTCCTGCACTGGTTTTTCATAAGAGAAATGGTGAGAACTGTAAATATTAACAGTCTGCAGGAGGTGTCATATGAAGCTGGAAGGAGATGTTCATGCTGGCTGCAGGTCCCAGGTCAGTGTCACCATCTATGCCACAAAGCACAGCCCAATGATGCCCTGGAGCAGGCTCCAGAGAAGACAGCCAGGACATCAAGGAGAGATGGAAGTTGTGACATCCCACAGGTAGAAGAACATCTCTGATATCAATCCAACCAACATTGTCAAAAGAGACTCTTAAACTCATAGAGGGAATAATTATAACTAATTTGTTTTAACACACTCTGATGAGACCTGTTGTTATCTCAGCCCTTTGTGCCCCACGTTGGGCCCAAATAAAGACTGTTGTGGTTGAACACCAGCAAGGCACTGAGAACCACGCAGCTGTTCACTCACACACCACCCAACAGTGGGATGGAGGAAAATATTATAATATATTTGGATTGAGCTAAAAGTATTTTAATTATCGAAGTAAGATACAGTAAATATATATATTTTCAATAATTCTAATGATAGTTCTAATAATTATATGATTAAAATGGAATAATATGGAAACTTTATTGCTTTACTATTCTCTGCTTTCAAAGAGGGAAACTGCAGGGGAGAAGTCTGAGGGAAGGAAATGATAAAAAACTCCCAGAAAGGAAAGGGACATTTTGCCACCACCAACTTGTAACACCACCTTGTCACCTCTGGCTGGCAGTTTAAAGAAGGAGCTGCATAGTGCCATAGGAGTGCCATAGTCTAGCAACCGCAACGGTGGTTCAAGGGTTGGACTCGATGATCTCTGAGGTCCCTTCCAACCCAGCCAATTCTATGATTCTATGATTCTATGATTTATTAATGAAGCAGTGAGGCTTAACTCTTAACTCCAGTCAATGGGAAGGCAGACACCATCCCTCACTTGTGAGTCATGACTCTTCTTGAGGACAGTGGAGGATGAAAATGACTAATAAAAAAATTTTGACACATCCTTACCTCCCCAAAAAAGGGGAAAGAAAGTCCAGAGCCTCAGGACAAAATTACTTCTGATAGACCACGGTGGTTGAGGCAGCTGCCATGTCTGAGGTGACAAAGCCCTTGGTCCTGTTGGGCCTTTCAGCCTTCCAGAGCCCTTGGCCACCTCTCCTGCAGGCTGCCCTACACTGTCCATGCCTGCAGCTCCTTCTTTAAACTGCTTTAAACAGGCTTTAAACTGAAGGACAAGGAGGAAGGAACTCAAGATAGCAATGATCACCCCACCATCACCACTGCAACGGATCTGGGATTAAACCAGGCCTGCTGACCCTAGGAGTCCAGCCTGAACTTTCCCAGGGCTGCCCTGCAGCCGTGGTTGTGAAGTGACAATAACTGGGAGGGAGGGTGTAGGAACATAGTACCATTTTTCTGTATATTTCTATATATTTTTTAATTTTTCCTTTTTATCATTACTGTTTCATCAAAGATGTGTAGTTTAGTTTCCAACCCATCACTCTCTCTTCCTTATTCTCTCTCCTTTATCAGGATAGGGAGGAGTATTAATACAGAGCTTCTGTCATTCGTTTAATTGCTAGCCCAGCATTAAACCCTGACAGATTTATTGGCACTTACTGTAGGGCTTAAGCTAATCATCTAGAGCCCAGTTCAAACTTCAACTCATTCATATGAATAGTTTGAATTTTGACTTCAGCGTGAGGATACCCAGATGGCTCCGCTGACTGGGAATCAAACTATTTTCTCTGGAAATTTCACAGGGTTGGAAATTAAACCAATCATGCTGTTCCTTTGGTATTCAGGGTGTGTGATCTGTGGCTTTTTATCTGGGATTAGTGTTGCTCTGTGGTTCATTCTTGGTAAGAGCTGCTTAAAAACCGTAGTTGTGATATGGTCTTCAAAAGTGTGGTACATGCTACACTGCTTTTTTACACACCTAGGAGATACACATAGGATACACATTTCATGCACATAGGAAATATCCCTATAAAGTGGAAATAGACTGCCCACAGGTCAAAGCAGCCACACTTGGACAAGCTATAAGGTATCTGAAAGGATTGGCTGTATGAGATGTGATCTATACCGATGATGAGACTGTAGATCCTTATGACATGCCATGCCCTAAGCCTATGAGGCAAAGGTTTGTGCATGGTGCACCATTGCCATTTAACCCTACACTATCAGTAACGTTAGGGATTGCTGGAGAAATGGAACCAACTGTGGGTGATGTGAATAAAAAAGCACAAGAATATGAAGATTCTGTCATGGCTCCTCATTAGGCCTGGGTCTCAGCTGTAAAGAGTAAAGCAGTAAAACTGAACCTATCCCATCACAAAGCCCTGGTGGTGCTGTCAAGAGCCCAGGCCTGGAACTGTCTGGGACCGTGTCACAGAATCATAGAATCATGGAATGGGTTGGGTTGGAAGGGTTAAAGATCATTTTGTTCCAACTCCCTGCATGCATGGGTAGGGACACCTCCCACCCAACTGAAGCCAACTCTGCCCCTGTCCCCATGGAACTCACTATAAATCTAGACACAGAGAGACAAAATCCATCTCGTGTTTCTGCCCCTTTCCCCATCTATGCTCATGTTTCTCAAATGTTACTTTTTCTAAAATTTTAGGTGTTTCAGTTAATAACTGACATCACCCTTGTGCAGGGTGCTCCAGGGCTGCAGATCTACATCGGCCCCTCCATGCTCCTCTATGGGTTGCAAGGGACAGCTGCCCTCTCCCCACAGCCTGCAGGGGAACTTCTGTTCTGGCCCTTACTTCATTCACTGACCTTGGTGTCTTGTGCAGGGCTGGGAGAAGGCTTCCACCTCCTTCTCCGTGGACATCTTGTGCATTTTCTGCCACAGATATTCCATGGTCACCCAGGGCAGCTGCTGACTCATGAGGGAGATGCTGTCTCAGATAATGGCACCCCAGGTCTCAACAGCCCTTATATACCCCAGCAGTCACCACAGAGACCCCCATGACACTGGTGTCCAGGCACCAGACCCTGCATCACAAAGCCCTAGTGGTGGCTGTGGAGACTCCCAGGCCTGGAACTGGCTGGGACTGTGTCACAGAACAATGGAATCTTGGAATGGGTTTTTTTGGAAGGGTTCAAGATCATCTAGTTCCAACCCAACCCATTCCATGATTCTATGATCCCACTCAACTGAAGACAATCCTGATCCTGTCCCCATGGAACTCTCTTCCTAATCCCATCCACAGCATCAGCCTCAGTCAGAGCTGGTGGACAGAAAGCTGAGTATCAGCCAACTGTGTGCCCAGGTGGTCCAGGTGGCAACCAGCATCCTGGCTTATATCAGGAATAGCATGGCCAGCAGGAGCAGGGAAGTAATCATGCCATGTATAAAGACAGGCAACAATGGTAGCACACGTTCTTGACACTGAGGCACCATCACTGCTTGCCAAGCGAACCTTGAATCACTTATGGCACTGTGACCCACATCATCTTGTGAACTTCCCACCCACCACATCACCCACCTCTTCAATCCAGACATCACCAGTCTGGCTACAACGGGACAATGGTAGGTGGTGTCAAAGGGCTTGCTTAATGCCAGGTGCACCCCATGCCTTTCTGTCCCCTTCCCACTCTGCTTCAGCAATCCCCTCTTTGTCCTTCACCTGCCTGGAGCAGGATGGATCTCATCACTGTCCAAGGAATGAGGTCACAGTATCGTAGAATCATAAAATGTTAGGGGTTTGAAGGGACCTCTAGAGACCATCCAGTCCAATCCCTCTGCCAAAGCAGGATCACCCAGTACAGGCCACACAGAAACACATCCAGATATGTGTTGAAAGTCTCCAGAAAATGAGACTCCACAGCCTCTCTGGGCAGCCTGTTCCAGTGCTCCCAAAGCCTCACAGTCAAGAAGTTTCTCCTCATGTTGAGGTGGAACTTGCTATGTTTTAGCTAAAACCCATATTTCCACTGAAAAGATTGGACCCTCCCTTTTGACCCCCACTCCTCTGATATTTATAGACATTCAAAAGATTCCCTCCTCAGCCTTCTTTTAACAAAGTAAAACAGCTCCAACTCTCTCAGTCATTCTTCATATGAGAGATGTTCAAGTCCTTTAATAATCTGAGCTCTCCATGGGACTCTCTCCAATAGATCCCTGTCTCTCTTGAACAACTGGATCCAGTATTCCATCTGTGATCTCACCAGGTCAGAGTAGAGAGGTAGGAAAACCTCCCTAGATTTGCTAGACACACTTTTCCTTGTACACCTGACTCTTTTCATGGTCTGTGCTGGTCAAGCTGGGAGGCAGACCCAGCTGACGGTGCTCACTGCCACTGACCACCTCCCACACAAGCTCTTGGGTGCCCATGGAGGGTGCTCAGAGTTGCCCTGTGTGATTCCAGTGCCATGGGCTGTCTTTATTGCAGAACATTCACCATCCCTGAGGGCTCTGGACACCAAAGAAGTGACAAAGGAACCAGACCAAAGTCCCCAAACCTCCCCCCTGGGACCATGATGGCATCACAGAGAGCCCACGGAGAAAGCAGCACAGCAACAATCTCTGCAGAGTCGACTCCTTGGGCAGCTTCTTGAGAGCAAGTGCAGAAGAAGAGCTGAGCTGGGGAGAACCCCTGTGATGATGGAAGGGCTGTTCTGGAGGCCAGCTCTGTCACAGCAGTGACCGTGCCCTGTCCCTGCCTGTGGGCACAGGACTGTAACACCACAGGGCTGTGACCAAGCTGCCAGAGCACTCAGGCCTTACCCAACGGTGCAGAAGGAGACTGTGGAGGTGGAAAGTGGACAGCTTGGAAAAGATCAAGTGCTGGTGCTCCCAGGCAGTGCCCTTGTGCCAGGACACTTTCCTCTCCAGCTCTGCACACAGGCACTGCCCTGCAGCTCCAGAGAGGGTCTCAAAGGAAGGGCCTCAGGCAAACAATCACTGGAAGGTTCTTTATTCTGCTTAAATGCACACAGAGAGGACACAGTTCTTCACTGACACACCTCTCAAGGAAAAAAAAAAATACAGAATCACATTATGAGAAAGGGCACATTCCTATTTGGGCAAAAATTTGAAAGGGAAAAGAGTAAAATCTAAACAAAATACTCCCCATCTACAACCAAACAAAATAAAAAAACCCCTGAAGACTATTTGGGTTTGTAATGAGCTATGTGAAGAGAGAGTTGCAGATTAAATCAATCATTTTAATCCTTTTGAAAAATCACCAGACATCAGTTTCTTCAGGGCATTCTTGAGCTCCTGGTTCCTCATGCTGTAGATGAGGGGGTTCACTGCTGGAAGAAACCATCGAGTACAGAACTGCCACCACCAGGTCCAGGGATGGGGAGTAGGTGGAGGGGGGGCTTCAGGTAGGCAAAGATTGCTGTGCTGATGAACAGGGAGACCACGGCCAGGTGAGGAAGGCAGGTGGAAAAGGTTTTGTGCCGTCCCTGCTCAGAGGGGATTCTCAGCACAGCCCTGAAGATCTCCACATAGGACACCACTATGAAAACAAAACAGACAAACAATAAAGAGGCACTGACCAAAAGAAGCCCAAGTTCCCTGAGGTAGGAGTGTGAGCAGGAGAGCTTGAGGATCTGGGGGATTTCCCAGAAGAACTGGTCCAGGGCATTGCCCTGGCAGAGGGGCAGGGAAAATGTATTGGCTGTGTGTAGCAGAGCATTGAGAAACCCAGTGCCCCAGGCAGCTGCTGCCATGTGGACACAAGCTCTGCTGCCCAGGAGGGTCCCGTAGTGCAGGGGTTTGCAGATGGCCACGTAGGGGTCAAAGGACATGACAGTCAGGAGATAAAACTCTGCTGAAATGAAGAATAAAAAGTACAAAAGCTGTGCAGCACATCCCCTGAAGGAGATGTCCCAGAGGGAATTGGCCACGGCTTTGGGCAGAGTGGTGGAGATGGATCCCAGGTCAAGGAAGGAGAGGTTGAGGAGGAAGAAGCACATGGGGGTGTGGAGGTGGTGGTCACAGGTGATGGTGGTGATGATGAGGCTGTTGCCCAGGAGGGCAGCCAGGTAGATGCCCAGGAAGAGCCAGAAGTGCAAGAGCTGCAGCTCCCGCCTGTCTGCAAATGCCAGGAGGAGGAACGGGCTGATGGAGCTGCTGTTGGACATAGCCTCTGCAGATATAGACCTATAAGTGGAAGAAAAGAAAGGCAGAAGTTAGGGCAGTGTTCCTTCAAAAAGCAATACTAAATTCCTCCTAGACACACAGACTGCTTCTCCTGATTCATGAATATTTTGGAATGTCCCTTTAAAACACCCCAGCTTTTCCTGGCTTAATGTCCATAAAAGAGCGCAAGAGGCCAGTGCTGCCGTACTACAACTAGTAAAGAGTAACACAAGGGGAATCTCAGATAAAACCCAGGAGCTTTTAAGCACTGTCACACTCAATACATCTATCTGACGAGCAGAAATGAAAGGGTTGTGGGTGGATTTCTCTGCTCTAGCATAGAGGCAAAGACCCAAAAATGTGGTATCCTGATGAGAGAGTGCGCTGACCCTAGCCCCACATCCTGAAGTCCACACAGCCCCAAATCTCAGGTGGTTTGGATTCTTTTCCTCCATGCACACAGACACGGGACAGGACCTGAAGCGTCAGTGTCTGAGCTGCACCTGAATCCTCACCCGCCAGACCAGCAAAAAGAAGGGGAAGAACAAGGGCAGCAGCAGCAGGGGAAAGAGGGGAACCTGCAAAAGTTCTGCTGCCAAGAGAGTCGGGACAGGGAGACACAAGCAGAGACTCCAGCATTTCTCCTCTCTGCTGGGGGAGGGGCTGCTGGAAGGATCCTCAGAACTCAGTGCCCATTATCTGAAGAGCTGGGGGACTGTGCTGTGTGTGAAAGATAGCAGGGTTTTGCTCTAGGGAGGGCAGCAGCTCTGCAGGGGATGGCTGGGAGGTGCAGGAATCCCCCCTGCCATCCTCTTCCAGGCAGCAGCTCCCTCTCAATCCCTGCCCATCTCTGCTGCCTGCAGCTCTTTCTCTGTCCCCAGCTCTCCTCCCTGTCAGTGTTCACAGCCCCCATCCCACCCCCTGAGTGCTCACCTCTGCCCTGCAGACCCCTGCTGGCAGCAGCAGGACCTGTCCAGGGAGCAGCTCAGACAAGGAGAACTGGGGTCTCTCTGCCCTCTGCAGAGTGCAGAAAGAGCTTTCCATGTCCTGGAGAGACAAGTGGAAGCAGAGCCTGAGGAGAGCCCAGACTGAAACAGAAAAGCCCTGCCCTGAAGGGACTCCTGAAAATGTCCCCTCAGAAATATTCTGGGCATCAGCTGGAGATGTGAGCAGCCCTGAGCAATTCATCCCTCTCTCAACAGCACCAGGACCTTGCTCTGTGCTCCCTGTCTCCTGACAGCCACAGCATTTGCCAGCACCAGGGAGCTCCCCGGGCAGGCTGAGAGCTGCCCCAGGCTCATCACCTCCAAGGTGAGGCTCTCGTGGCGCAGCTGGTTAAGACCCAGTACTGCAATGCCAAAAGCCCTGGGCTTGAGACTCCACAGAGAGCCTCACCTTGGAGGCAATGAGCACTAGTGGCACAATAAAGGTAATACAGTGCTCAGGAGTGAGCTTGTCTGTGGCTGTGAGTTTCACCTTTTATTGGCCCCCTGGTCTTGCACATGCTCAATAGGGGGCCTGCCCTAATTGGGCACAGGTGGATTTGATACCAGCTCACACCCACTTCTCGGTAATCAGAGGCATCTGATTGCTTTGTTCCACTACACAAGCTGTTTCCCACTCTGAAGAAAAGCTCCACCATGCCCAAACCCACCCTTCAGGCACTCCCAGGATCCTCCTCTACTGCCCACAGTCTCCACAGCACTGAGCCTTGGCTCATCAGTCTGTGTACACTACCCATGGTCTTGGGGCCTCCAAACCCCACTTTGGGAGAGCTCTGGGCACTCTCCATGGCTACTTAGGTAGCTGAAGAGGAGAGAAACAGAGAATCACAGAATATTTTGGGTTTGAAGGGATCTCTAATAGCCCATGCAAACAGTCCCTCTCCAGCATTACTTTAGGGCCCCTTCAGCACTGGAAGCTCCCCCAAGAGTCTTTTTTCTCCACGCTGAACACCCCCATCTCCCTCACTCTGTGTTCTTAGGAGAGGTGTTCCAGCCCCCTGATCATTTTTGTAGCCCTTCTCTGGACCCACTCCATCAGGTCCATGTCCTTCCTCTATTGAGGGCTCCAGAGCTGGATGCAGTGCTCCAGGTGAGGGTTTACCAAAGCCAAGTGGCAGAATCCCCTCTCTCAATCTGCTGGACACTCTTCTTGTGATACAGCCTAGGATGTGATTGCCCTTCTGGCCTTCTGCACATGTGCATTTTTGGTTCATGTCCAGCTTTCCTTCCACCAGGACCCCTTTTCTGCAGGGCTGCTTTCTAAAACCTCATCCATCATCTAAAACCTCAGCCTGTAGTGATGGTGAGGATTGTTCTGATCCAGGTGCTGCACCCTGCACTTGGTCTTAAACCTCAGGAGGTTCACCTGGGCCCACCTCTCCAGTTTGTCCAACTCAATATTATGAATACTGCTGATGAACAGCACAGATCTGTCTGCAGGATTTTTGTCTGCCTTTCCCAGTTTTGTATCTCACTCTCAGTGCTGAGGGTACAGTAATTTGCAAATCCTTTCTGCCCCATAGCAACCAACACAGCAGTCTTTATCAAACACCCTTGTACAGGCCATGTGCAGGGTGTGTTATAAGGCATCCCTCTCTCCATTCTGCTTGCAGAGAGGTGCCACTGTAAATCTCCAGTACATTTTAATTCCCAGATCCCTGCTTTTAAACTCAGGAGTTTTCCTACACCTGTCCGGTGATGGGGGTCACCCTGGTCCTTCCTTTATTGTTCATATATTTATGAAAGCTTTTCTTGGTATCCTAAGCCATGTAGGTCAGATTAATTTCTAGATGGTCTCTGGACTTCCTAATTCCCTCCCTTCATAGCTTTTCAGCATTTCAGTAGTTTTCATGAGTGTCATGCCGCTTCCTCCAGCCCTCGTACATTCTACTTTTTTCCATGAGAGACAGCCAACGTTCCTTGTTCAGCAAGGCTGGTCTTCTGTGCTAGTGACTCACAGCTCTTGGGGATGTCCTGTTCCTGCACCTTCAAGACTTCCTTCTTAAAGAGCATCCATCTTTCCTGGACTCCTTTATCCTTCAGAAAAGATTCCCAAGGGATTCTGACCATCAGGCTGCTGAAGAGGATAAGGTTTTCCCTTCAGAAGTCCACTGTAGCAGTTTTGCCTCATACCCCCCTAAAACAAATTTAGAACTCCATCAATTCAGGGTCGTTCTGTCCAAGAGAGCCTCCAACCTTCATGTCTCCTACTGACTTGCAGAAAATGGCTCTACAACTTGGAAAGTTATAGAGAGGGGTGTGTTTATTCAGTACTGGGTGCAAAAGGGGATATTTCCTTTGAAATCCATGTGCACCAATCTTGCAATTAGGCTTTCTTTTAATATACACCGAAGTCTTACACATTCATTAGATTTCCCAATACCCCTATACATGCGCATCACCTACTCCCATTTTGTATTACAATTACTGCCACGAGGTTATTCTCATAATCTCCTCACTCCGGAACTTGCATAGTGTCTACTGGTGGTCGTCATGAGGGTTGTGGGGATGAAGTAAAAATGAAGCAAAGGTCTTTCTCTATGCAAACTTTTCACCTCTTCTTCTCTGGGCACATCGATTTCTTCAGTCTTCAGCCAAGCCGACAACATGTTCTGATTCTTATCTCAAGGTTTCTATAGTTATCACTATAGCACATGTATTTCCCTTATAAGGTGATAACTACGTAAACAATTTCTTAGCCTCTATTAAACAAGCATTCTGTGTTAGCTTCTCTCAGGTCAATGTGACCCCTAGACAGTTACTAGGAGGCATTTTATATCAACCCTTACATAACATTTAACCCACGATCAAGCAGCCAAGTGCTGCAATGAACATCCCTGCTTTAGAACCTTTCCTGGGCTGTAAAGTTTGTTTCCACATCTCACACCCTTCGACGAATTTCCAACCAATCTCCAAGCAATGGTCAAACCCTGCAGCACACTCACTCCGCTTTATGTCCTGAGTGTGACATTTTATGGTATGGCATGACCCTGACTGGAATAACTGTCTTTCAGCAGTCCTTTGAAAATTCTTTCATAATGCTTATAGCATCCAGAACACAGCTACCAAAAATCTTTCCCATAAAATCATCTTTTATAAAAATGTAATGTCATTAGAGGCAGCTTGTGTCCAGCAGATGCTTGCAGAGTGTATATTATTCTGTAGGAATCTTTCTCTATTTGACATTTCTCTACTTGCAAAGGGGGAAATTCCTGCTGTGCCTGATTGCAGCAGTTTTCTAAGGGAGATGGGTTTGGAGCTTGTTCAAGACACAATAACAAACAGCTGCAGCCTGCAGGGAAAAAATCTGATGGGAGGAAAAGGCACACAGGTCCTAGGAGGGATAAGGACATATTCCCACCGCCACCTTGTCACCACTACATTGTAACCTCTGGCTGGCAGCTGGCACTCCTTCAGCACCTCCATGTGGCACTGTGCTGCCACTCCCCCACCTCCATGATACCCCTATAATAGTGCCTGGTAGGAAAGCCTGACCTTTTATTGGCCTCAGCTGAAGACTATTTTCATTTGGATTCACTGGCCTCATCCTCCCCCTTTCCCCTCTTCACTTGCAGAGCCCCCGGCCAAACCCAACACAGCAGAGCAAGGGCCGGTGGGAGGCACAGAGGGCACAGCCGGCACCCATGAGCCAGCGGGAGTGGGTGTCCCCCCTTTTTGTGTTGAGTTTTCTTCTAAAGCCAGGACATTCTGTCCATGCTGGATGATGTCAAGAACGACTATTCCCTTTCTTAGGGGGAAATGCAAAGTGCAGCCTGCAGGGTGTTATTGATGGCAGTGCAGAAAGCAGCTGCCGATGGAAAGAGAGGCTGCTGCAGGCTTTTGGAAAGGGACACTTGTCATGCATTGCTCCTCCTGCCCCTAAGGGAAGGTGTCCTGCAGGCAGGGCAGGAACGGGCTCGCTGCCGGTGCCCCCATCCCCTCATTGTGTGACAGAACTGTCGTAGAATGCTCTTGAATTTTCACGAAAGGTAGGGGGTGTGAACCCTTTGCTGTGGCCAACCCCATGTTTGAGGGGCCAATCAGATCGGCCCACAATCCTGTGCTACCTGCACCAGGGATTCGCTGTGCTACAGGTAACACACTGGGTGTCCAATAAAACGCTATGTTGATGTTTGGTGATGGGGGTGTGGTCACAAAAGCACTATATAAGAAAAAGTTTACTCAATAAAGAAGCAGCTTGTTTATCAACCATATTGGCTGCATGAGTTTTCCTCACCGTTTCCCAACACAGGACAATCGCCAGCGCTCGGGGCTCCCCGCAGAGACCCTGATGATGCTGGTGCCATGCAGGAGTGAGCTGAATGAGCAGCAGCTGTTGGATGGAGGATAGAAGTGGTGGCACTGACAAGGTGGTGGTGACAAGGTGGTGGAGGCAAATTATCCCAGACCCTTCCCAGGGAGCCAATGAGAGCAATGTTTTGTTTGGAGTGGTGAGGAGCAATGCTCTCCATAGAGTGCTGCATCTCAAAGGCTTTTGCTCACCGTCCAGGCATCTTGAGGAGACACTCTACAGTAATACCAATTGAATATACATTTCTAAACTGAAAATCAGTAAAATAGAACATTTCAGTATTTTTAATAAGATGTTCTTTTTAATCTTCCTTCACAATGGAACCTCTTCAATTTGCTTTGCAAGTTTTGAAAACTAAAGTCACCATAGGGTGAAACATGGCTGCTCAGTACTGCAATGGGCCCCATGGTTTCAGTGGGAATGAGTCCATATGGGATCCTCAGGTACTGAAAGGAGACTGAAAAAAATGCTCCTAAGAAATCAAGGCCAAAATAAAAACCCAAATTATCCTGAAGTATTGATTGGCTCCTTTGGGTCCCATTACTGACAAAGCCACCCCATAGACTTGTTAGAGAAGGTCACTGGAGGCCATGATTGCAGAGAGGCAAAGATTCTGTAAAGGTGGCTCTGAAGCCACAGATATTTATTTATTTGTTTGTTTATGTATTTATTTATTTATTTATATTGTGGATCAGTCAGGCCAAACTCTGAAACCCCAGGCAATAGGAAGGCAGAGCCCATCCCTCACTTATGGTTCAGGACATTTCCTGGGGGCCATGGGGCACAACGATGAGCAATAAAAAATGTGAGACAAATGCATGACACCTCCCAGCTACCCCAAGAAGGGTCAAGAATCAAACCAAGTGCAGAGGCTCAACATAAACTTCTGCCTGGTGGTATTGATACAGTGACCATTTCTAAAGTCACCTTTCCAAACACGGGCTTTCCAGACAAAGGCCATTCCCATTCCTCTCCAATTGTCCCCTTCTCCTACTCTTTGTTCATCCAGATGCCTCTCCCCTGGGTGCTGCTTTGAGCAGCAGGTTGTTCAAAGCTCGCCTGTCTTTCAGCAGCCTGATTGTCTCTTTAGACACCTCTGTCATGATGATCACATCTCTCTTTTCCCATCTGTCTCTCTAAACCCTTTCTCATCAGATTCTTCTTTACATTCTCCATTTGACTTCTCTTGGCTGGCACAAAGGAAAACTCCTGCTGTGCCCATGTGCAGTCAATTCTCTAAGGAGAGCAGGTAGAAGGTGGTGCAGTTGAGCTGTAACCTCCATCTGCAGAGAGGAGAGGAGAAGTCTGATGCAAGGACCAGGAATGGGAGTCCCAGGTGGGACATGAAAGGAATGGTGGGGCTGGGGAGGTGAGAAATAAAGTTTCTCACACAGTGTCAGCCCTCAGGGAACTTCTATCAGAAGAAAACAGTTTTCATTATTCACAGTATGAAATGTTCCTCCTTAACTATGGTGGGAAAACCTCTCCAATTAGCTGTACAAATCTTGAAGATGTGAAGAATATCCCATGAAGAGCCATGGCCCTTTAGTGCTCTCTGTATTTCCATGAGCCCCATGATGTATTTGGTGCTGAGTCCATGATCCTCAGGTGCTGAGAGATGAATGAAGAAACTGCTCCAGAAGTCAAAATGGAACCTGAAAGTACCTTGAAGCATTGATTTGCCCCACTGAAGATCATTGCTGCCAGAGCCTCCCCATCGCCTTATTAGAGCAGGTCACTGGAGGCAATGATTGCTGGGAGGCAAAGATTCTGTAAAGGTGGCTCTGAAGACAAGGATTTTTCATTATTTATTTATTAATGAAGCATTGAGGCAAAACTCTGAACCGCAGGCAATGGGAAGACAGATCACATCCCTCACTTGTGAGTCAGGATTCTTCCTGAGACCGGAGATGCAAAGAAAGTCCAGAGCCTCAAGAACAAATTACTCTGATAGACCATGGTGCTTGAGGCAGCTGCCATGTCTGAGGTGACAAAGACCTTGGTCCTGTTGGGCCTTTCAGCCTTCCAGAGCCCTTGGCCACCTCTCCTTCAGGCTGCCCTACACTGTCCATGCCTGCAGCTCCTTCTTTAAACTGCTTTTAAAAGGCTTTAAACTGAAGGTCCTGGGAGGAGAAACTGAAGATGGCAATGATCACCCCACCATCACCACTACAAGGGATCTGGGATTAAACCAGGCCTGCTTTACCCAGGAGTCAAACCCGGACTTTCCCAGGGCTGCCCTGAAGCCTTGGTTGTGACCTGACAGTTATTGGGGGTGAGGGGGGACGAACATGGTACCATTTTTCTGTATATTTGCATATATTTAGTATTTTTTCCTTTTTATCATTACTTTTTCATAAAAGCTGTGTAGTTTAGTTTCCAACCCATAAGTCTCTCTCCCTTATTCTCTCTCTCTCCTTTATCAGGGTGGAGATGAGCGTTAATAGAGAGCTTATGTCATTTGGTTGATTGCTGGCCCTGCGTTAAACCCTGACAGATTTGTTGGTGCCCAACGTGGGGCTTTAGCTAATTATCTCGAGCCCAGTTGGAATTTCAACTCATTTACATGCAGAGTTTGAATTTTGACTTCAGTGGGAGGATACCCAGATGGCTTCGCTGACTGGGAATAAACTAATTTCTTTGGAAATTTTACAGGGTTGGAAATTAAACCAATCATGCTGTACCTTTGGTATTCAGGGGGTGTGATCTGTGGATTTTTATCTGGGATTATTGTTGCTCTGTGGTTCGTTCTTGATAAGAGCTGCTTACTGTGGGAAAGCAATCTGCGGAGTCTTAAGGATTCCATGTACGCATCAATATGATTGCAGGAAAATCGTTTATTCGCAACTTGCACTCACTTTATATAGAGAAGCCTTGTTTACACCATCTTATCAAGCAGGTGGCCTTGTACTCCAACCACACATACCATTCTCACGGAACCTTCTTCTCACATAATTATTTTCCTCTCCTGTTGCCAATTAGTTATCTCTTTCCCATTAGCTTATTCTCAGGCCTCTAACTAGGCCTCAATAAGTATTAACCCAATGTAGCCTAAGTTGAAGTAAGTCAGGATTGCTCACAACCTGTATATTTCTGAACTGTTTCCCCAACATATTCCCCTTTTTGTTTTTTGAGCAATTCTGACTTATTTCGTTACATAAGATAACATGCTAATGATATATTGTCATAACCAGCATACTAGCAATGCAAAAGCAATAACATACCAATAATGCAAAAGCAATAATAACATATATATTAATACAAAAGCAATAATAACATACTAGTAATATAAAAGCAATAATAACATATATAACTGATAAGCCTTGCCTAATTAAATCTGTAAGCCAACAAGCTAACTGGTATATTTATGATTTTTATCAAATCTTACCAAAGGCTTTTCTTCTTGCTATGTGTGATACCAATGAAACAGCAAGAAACCCAAATTTCAAATTTTCACTTATATTCTAGGCCTAATTGTTGCATTGACCAGTTTGATCGCAAATGTTATTATTGATAACTCATTAGTGCTTTCATGAGGTCACGCTCTTTTTTCTTCTCATAAGGGTATAAGCTCTTCCCTTGTCTTTTCCCTCTTTTCCTTTTTTTTTTTTTTTTTTTTTTTTTTTTTTTGATTGTAATGAAAATAGTTTTATTATCGAATCATGTATTCTAATGGTTTCAAACTAAACTTGAAGAAATTTCTTTCTATCACACCACTCCTTGCATAGTATACAGTATTTTGCAGTGCAGCTTTGAGCATCTTTTAAACTCTTCTCTTAAATAGATCAAATTATAATCAATGTGCCCATCAAAGTAGGTTGTTTTAAAATAACTGGAGTTTGCATAAAAGCAGAGTAGTGACACTACCTAATTGAAGTTACTTTTTTTTTTTTTTTTTTTTTTTTTATGATTGTAAATGTCTTAATCTTTTGTATGGCTTAACACATTAAAAAGATTCTATTTCACGGATAGCTGAAATCTCCTGTCAAAGAAAAGAAAATATCACTATCTTTCATGAGTAGCAGGTAACCCTCAAGTTACTGCCTACCAAAATTCAGGCCTGGACATTTGATGCCCAGAACTATGTAAAAATATTTCCCACTTCTGCTTCATACCTTTCAGAAGGCATTAGAGAAACTTTTCTTTTTTTTGTCTTTTTAATGAGGCTATGTGGTGTCCTTTCCTCCCCCTCCCAGCAGGGCTCACAGCTACAGTATCTGCGGGGGCAGAGGCAGCACCTGCAGCTGTAGTAGCCTTGCTGGCAGCACCGCCAGGCACACAAAGGGGGGTTGAGAAGCAGCCGCGGGGGAAAGAGGCGGGGGGGGGGGGGGAATTTCTTTCTCTCCGCAGCATTTCTCGGCCTCTGAAAAACATTCTCGTTAGGCTATCATACTCTTTACCAATATATGAGAAAAATTTAACAACACCTACCAAAAACTTTAAAAACCAAAACACTATTACTACCAAAATCTAGTGGAATCAGCCTAAAATAAAATAAATCAGTACAATCTCCCAAACAAAATATTTGTATCAGAAATACTATCACTGTGAATCCACATTTAAAGGCATTTGTTTCCATGGTCGAACCCATCTGCTCGGTACCCAACGCACTCCAGTACCTGTAAGTAAGCACATATAACCCCGACCAGTCAGTTTCACCTCTGCTGGCCCTTCCCATTGTCCAGTGATGGAATTCTTGAATTCCACCAAAATTTTGTAGGAAGGTTCCGAAGCAAAGTCTGCTAAAGCTTTTTGGTGAATCAGTATCAGAGGTTCTGTACGTTCTCCTGTAAGGCGTAAATAGTTCATGACATACACAGCCTTACTTAACCGGTCCTGAGGAGGACTACCTTCCTCCCCCCTTTTTTGTCTTTCAAGGAGTGTCTTTAGTACCGAATGGCAATGTTCCACTACTGCTTGACCCGTAGGGTTATGAGGAATACCAGTAACATGTCGAATACCCCATTGTCCACAAAACTGCCGAAAACGAGCAGAAGTATAAGCGGGGCCATTGTCCGTCTTAATAGACTGAGGTACTCCAAGAACAGCAAAGGATACATATAGATGTCTGATAAGATGTTTCGTTGCCTCACCAGTCTGAGCAGAGGCCCAAATGGCCATAGAAAAAGTATCTATAACAACAGGCACATATTTTAAGCGTCCAAACTGTTGTACATGAGTGACATCCATTTGCCACAGTTCCAAGGGTTTCAAACCTTTAGGATTGACTCCCATCCCAATACCAAATCAACCTTTTGGCAATCAGGACAAGATTTCACAATTCCTTGGACATCCCCCAAAGGTAAATGAAATTGCTTCGCTAGCACTGTAGCAGTTTGATGGAAAAATGCATGAGATTGTCGAGCTCGTGAAAAAGCATCAACAGAAGGACCAGTCCACGCTGGTGCAACTAAATAGTCAGCTTGGTTATTACAGATAGCCAAACCTTGCTCACTAAGATGACTCTGGATATGAGTGATAAAATAAAGATGTTCTCTTTCTGCTAAGAGTCTTAATAACTTCTGCAATAAGAAATACAAATGCTTATTCGAAATTTCCTTCAAAATGGCATGATACATTCTCAAAACAATACCTACTACATCAAGTGAATCAGAGACTATATTTACAGCAGTATTATTCCACGTTTCAAAAACCCAAATAACCGCAGAAAGTTCAAGGGTTTGCAAAGAGTCAAATGACTTCCCTTGAATTAAATGTTCTTTCCATTGCCCAGGCGTCTCCTCCCAGGTGACAACAGCTTTACGGGATTTTTTTTTTTTTTTTTTTTTTTTCCAGCATCCGTAAAGACCGTAATGCCGTCTACCGAACTGTCAGACAAAAAATTACATGATATGATTCCTACTGCATGTTAGATAAAGGTGGTAACAAGCAATATAAGGGGTAAGAATTCGCTATTTCCCCACTAAGCTATCCCAAGGCTATTTGCAGGTCTGTGGAAGTTCACAGCAACCAAACCAAATAGTCTTGCATTAGGGGGCAAAACGATCTGTCCCTCTTGGGTCCACTCCAGCGATGTCTTGACATCGCGCTCTGTCTTTTTTTTGGTTTTTTTTTGTTTTTTTTTTGTTTTTTTTTGTTTTTTTTTTTTCAAAACCAATAATAACAGATATAATTGATAAACCTTGTCTAATTAAATCTCTAAGCTATCCCTATATCCTTAAATGATTTAACCATTCATTTAACCCAGTATATGCAACAGTTAATTTTTTCATGTTATCTTAATCAATCATCAATCGTTTTTGGTTGTGAATTGACTCTGAATGATCAGCTAAATTTATGCTAATACACTCTAGCCAAGTCTTCACAAGCATAACCTAAAAGCTAACAATAAAATGTCAGTGGCAGCACAATATTGTAAAACTGCATGTCTGAGACTATCAACATATTTTAGCATCTGTTTTAAAATATCAGAAGTTAAGTTTATCTGCTTAGCAGTGCAACAAAATAGCATAGCCAACAATCAACATATAGACGACACATACCATAATCAACATATAAACGATCACATGAATTACAACATTAACAAAAACCTGTTATCAATACAACATAATACTAAAAGCACATTTCACACTACAGTGGAAGGGCTTAAATAACTTTTTTGTATGAGGAAGTTCAGATGTCCACTGGCACGTAGAACCAAGGGGGTAGAGGAGGCTTATCCGACAAAAGTTAGTCGGGGGGCCCCAAAAGCGTCCCCAGACCCCTCCCGGGTCACGGCACGGTGGAGTCCTGGTTTCCTCCATGGTTGCCAAATTGAAGCCCAAAAAGCCAAATAAAATTGTTTAGAGACAAAATTTTAAGCCTATAAACAGCAAAAGCACACACACACACACACATTTTTTTTTTTTTCTCTGCTGTGGTGTCTGCAGCAGGGCTCATTTTCTGAGCAGCAGCAGTGTGTGCAGGGGGGGCGAGAAGCGGCTGCGGAGGCAGGAGTGGGGGTGCTCTCCGTACCAGGAGCAACTCTCACTCTCCACAGCAACTTCCAGCCTCCGAAAAGGCATACTCATTCTCATAACTGTGTTTTTTGTCTTACTTCTCACCAATATATAAGAAAAACTAACAACAACCACTAGAAGATTAAAAAATGAAATTATATTGCTACTAAAATCTGGTAAAGTTACCCTGAAACAAAATGAAATGGTACAATTTCCTAAATCAAAAACTGCAAGTATAATTACTAACCAAGTTTTTTATCTCTGTATGAAACACCAGTGTACCATGCACCACAATATACATCAATATTGAAAACTATATTGCAATGATGGTTCTTAAGCAGCTTTATCTTAAGCATTTTTACCTCAAGCAGCTTCTAAGAATTGGGCTGCTGTAGCACCTTTTTGGGAGTAGTCCTAATGCACATTTAGTTTTTTCATGAGCATTGTCATATGCCGACATACAAAAAAATTTTTTTTTCTTTTATTTTTTTCTTTTTGTTTTTTTTTTTTGTTGTTGTTTTTTTGTTGTTGTTTTTAACAAATTGAGGTGTAATATTACCACTGAATAGAAGTGATCCACAAATTTTGAATATGACTCTGATCTCTCTATTTAATATTTGTAAAGGAAAAGTTTCCTTGTGCAGGATCATGAACAATTTGCAAAGCCTTATATGCCAATTCTTGTGAAAGTTGTAACACTTCAGTTTGAAACCATACCTGGAAATCTGCACGTACAAAAGGACAAGCACCAAGTAACATTTGTGCTTGCACTCCGTGTAATGCATCGGTGTTCTGTCTAGGAATCACAGCTGCATTTTCACACAGCATTTACCATTTATGATGAAATTGCAGTTGTTGAGAAGGAGTTAACAGAGTATTAATGAGCATTTTTGTGTCATATGGCATCAACAACTGAGCAGTAAAAAGATGTTGCAAAAGAGATTGAGTAAATGACTTAAACCGATTTCAAATTGTACTGCCCCTGTACTGTACTGTACTGTAATGTCACCTTTGGCTTCTTTTATCATTTTCCAATCTAATGCAACCCATTGACCTCCTCATCCTGGTCCCACAATCACTGGAAAACCATCGGACTCATATTGGGAACCATTTCTCCTTCAACCATAGCATTTGAATAATTCCCTTCCATCTAGTTACTGGATACACATTACCACCCCCCCCACTACCCTCCCCTCCCCATGCTGGATCTGGAAGAGGTAGAGCAGTGGGTGTTAAAGGGTTAAGGGAAATAGGAGCAGGAATAGGGAATGGATCAGGGGGTAAAAATGGATTAGTGCCCCATTGTTCGGGATGTTCCCTGGAGCAAAAACTAGGGTTTTTTCAGGGGTATACTCATCCTTGGTCTCCAGTTCTGTCAGCTTCTTCAGCAGGTTCCTTAGTTGCTTGTCCCTGAGTCCCAGTTCCTTCCTTGGTTGTTGCTCTATAGCAGGCACTGATGGTGTTGACAGGTGAAGCAGAGGATTAATTGATGGCAACTGTGGTCAAGAAGATAAATCAAGCTTCGGAGGTGGAAAGGTGGCAGAGCAGTCGGGAGCCGCAGCAGGCAGTTGCAAGGTCGGGAGTCTGCATTCCAAGATTCCTCGCCTGTGTTCTCCGGCTTCTCTCCCTCTGGGTCCTCCGACGATTCTGGTGGTGTTTTCGGTTGCTATTGGTCTTGCTTCTCGGTCCCATTTTTACTTTTCATCCGACCCCCAGGGTCAAATGGCACAGTTGACTGAGCTTGAATCAGTACAGTCCCTTCAGGTGCTGGTAAGGGTATTTTAGGTGTCTCAAATAACTGTTTAGAGGTCAAGTCCATACCACAAGCATTCATCGGTACTGGCAGATCAGATGTTAAGACAGCAAATGCTGAGGCTGCTGCTGACCTCTCACTTTTCATTTCTTTTAAGGTTTCTTTAATCAATTTCCAGAGTGTCGCTAAGCGTTGTGCCTCCTTATCTCCATCGCTAATTTTATCCCATAGGGCAATACCTATGGCTTCCCAAGTAGGTAACTCAAAAACAGTACCCATCGAGGGGATCAAGTCTCTACCCTGTGCCCATTTCAGTAATTCACGTAAGGTCCTGCCTTCGTGTAATAAATCTCTCATAGAGAGAATATATTGGAGGAGCTTAACTACTGTCTCTTCTTGTTGTACATCAGAGTGTAGACCCCATCTCCTCCCCAGCCGCTCACCTGATCAGGGCAAGATTCTTCAACTCCGAGGTACCTCTTTTATTCCGTAGCCGGGCACCAGCTACATAGATTGCCGGGGCAGCAATCTCCTTTCGACTGGCTTCTCCGCCCTCTTATTCCAGCTGTCTTTATCGCTCCTGGAAGCAACAGCATAAGAGTCTCTGGTCCGGGCCGTCCTTAGACCCTGGTCTGGGCCACCCTTAGTCCCTGTTCGGGCGCCATTTGTGGGAAAGCAATCTGCGGAGTCTTAAGGATTCCATGTACGCATCAATATGATTGCAGGAAAATCGTTTATTCGCAACTTGCACTCACTTTATATAGAGAAGCCTTGTTTACACCATCTTATCAAGCAGGTGGCCTTGTACTCCAACCACACATACCATTCTCACGGAACCTTCTTCTCACATAATTATTTTCCTCTCCTGTTGCCAATTAGTTATCTCTTTCCCATTAGCTTATTCTCAGGCCTCTAACTAGGCCTCAATAAGTATTAACCCAATGTAGCCTAAGTTGAAGTAAGTCAGGATTGCTCACAACCTGGATATTTCTGAACTGTTTCCCCAACAGCTTACAAACCGTAGTTGTGATATGGTCTTCAACAGTGTGGTACATGGTACAGTGGTGCACATCTATATTAGGAGACACATAGGATACACATTTTATACACACAGGAAATATCCCTATAAAGAGGAAATAGACTGCCTGCAGGTCAAAGCAGCCACACTGGGATTAGTTATGAGGTATCTGAAAGAATTGGCTGTATGAGATGTGATCTATACCAATGGTGAGACAAAGGCTTGTGAGGCAAAGGCTTGTGCATGCTGCACCATCTCCATTTAACCATACACTATCAGTAATGTTATGGGTTCCTGGAGAAATGGAACCAACTGTGGGTGATGGGATTAAAACAGGACAATATTATGAAGATGCTGTCATGGCTCCTCATCGGGCCTGGGTTTCAGCTGTAAAGGGAACAGCAGTAAAACTGAACCTACTCCATCACAAAGCCCTGAGTTTGGGTTCCAGCCAAGGCCTGGAACTGTCTGGGACCAAGTCACAGAATCATGGAATCATGGAATGGGTTGGAAGGGTTAAAGGTCATATTTTTCCAACCCTCTGCATGCATGGGTAGGGACACCTCCCACCCAGCTGAAGCCAACCCTGCCTCTGTCCCCATAGAACTCACTAGTGTCCTGGTTTGGGCCAGGAAGGAAGGGCCTGTGACGTTTGAGTTAGTGGGGGAAAAGGGGGGAGGAACGTGGTTTCCATTTTCCTGTATATTTGTATATATTTAGTAATTTTTCCTATTTATCATTACTGTTTCATTAAAGTTGTGTAGTTTAGTTTCCAACCCATAAGCCTCTCTCCCTTATTCTCTCTCCTTTCTTTATCTGGGAGGAGAGAGAGATTAATAGAGAGCGTCTGTTACTCGGTTTAATTGCCGGGTCAGTGTTAAACCGTGACAGATTTTATTGGCGCTCAACGTGGGGCCCAAGCTAATTGGCTCAATTCCAGTTTAAATTCTGACTAATTCGCCTGAATAGTTTGAATTCCAGCTCCAGTGGAAGAATGGCTTTGCTGAGCTGGAATCAGACCTTGTTCTTTGGAAATTTCACAGGGTCGGAGATTAAACCAATCATGCCGAACCTTTGGTATTTAGGGTATGTGATATGTATTTTTGCAGCTGGAATGAGTGTTACTATGTGGGTTTTCTTTCGCAAGAGCTGCTTAAGAACCACTGTTGCAAAATGGTCCTCAATATTGATGTACATCATTATGCATGGTGCAGTAGTCTTTCATACAGAGATAAAAAACTTGGTTGGTAATTACCCTCCCAGGTTTAATTTGGGAAATTATACCATTCCATCGTATTTCAGGCTGACTCCATCAGATTTTAGTAACAACAGCATTTCATTTCTTAATCTTCTGGTGGGTGGTGTTAATTTTTCTCATATATTGGTGAGGAGTAACACAAAAACCACAGTAATGAGATTGAGCATGCCTTTTTGAAGGCCGAGAGTTGCTGTTCGGAGAGTGAGAGCTGCTCCTCCTGTGATATAAGATGTTAATGAATTTGTATTCCTAACCAGTAAATTCAGAATTAAACTAAGAAGAAAGTGAATAGGGGGCTAGACAAAGCAATTGAGACCTATAATTTTCCACAAAAACAGTGTAAGCAACACAACGCCTTAACGAGGCTTACTTCTGTCTCGCGATAATTGAAGCATGGGCCTTGTTCTTAAAACAAGGCACTGCCAAGGCTAACTAGGCACCAAAAGAATGCAAACATCTGCACAGAGGCAACATAAAAATGCCACAACCAGCAGATAAGGGAAAAATTATGGCTAGGGTCTAATTTTGCTCTGTAACAAGATAATGAAGTCAGCAAAAACAAGAAAGGTACAGGGTTCAAGTTTGAGGAAGACTTCTTACTTCATCCAAAGACCCCGTAACGATCCCCTGATATTTCCCCAAAAGAGGACGCCACCCAGACTCCGCCTAGACTTGACCCAGACTCCGCCTATCATGAATATTGTAATAACATGATGTAATCCCTATGAATATATATGTGAACACATCCCTTTTTAATATTCATAGAATTGTAATCAATATAAGGTAATTCTAGAGTTTTAGAAGCATCCGTGTGAGTGGAGTGGAGACTCCCCATGCACCCTGCGATGCTTTGCTTACAGAAATTTCAATTTATTAATTAAATTAAACCATTAACCGACCGTCTCGGTCATTTTTAACACTCGTAAAGAGCACCCCCACTCCTGCCTCCGCAGCCGCTTCTCGCCCCCCCTCACGCAAGGGCACAACTCAGATACGGCCGGCCAGCATCGCCAGTGTTTCTGCTACAGCTGCAGCTACTGTCTCTACCCCCACAGGCACTGCTCCTGCTCAGAAAGCAAGCCCTGATGCTGCTACTGCTGCAGACACCACAGCCTCTCCCCCTCTGCCCACACAGCTGCTTGTTAACCCTGTAACTAGGAGAAAAGGAAAACAATTGAAATCAGAAATGAGCCTTAACCCTTCCAGGTCTGATTGAGACGACCAGGTGATAGAGGAAATAGAGGATACTGCTTCTCCTCATAGAGCAGCTAGAGCAGACTCTAAAGCAGAGTCAGCTTAGGACTCAGACTCAGAATATGCTCAGTCCTATTCCATGAGGGACTTGCGTACTCTGAGAAAAGACTACAACCGTTTTTCAGGTAAACCACTTCTCTCTTGGTTACTCCGATGCTGGAGGGAAGAGACTGCTACCATAACATTAACTCAGAAGGAAGCCAGGCAGTTGGGATCCCTAGCCAAAGATGCAGGTATTGATCGGGCATTTGGGGAAAAGCCTGGAACCACCAGCCTATGGAAACAACTCTTGTCAGCTGTAAGGGAGAGATATCCCTATAAAGAGGAAATAGACTGCCCACAGGTCAAAGCACCCACACTTGGAAAAGCTATCAGGTATCTGGAAGAATTGGCTGTGCGAGACGTGATCTATAATGATGATGACATTGAAGGTCCTTATCACGTACCGTGCCCTAGGACTATGAGGCAAAGTTTTGTGCATGCTGCACCACCACCTTTTAAACATACACTGTCAGTAATGCTATGGGTTCCTGGAGATATGGATGAAATTGTGGGTGATATAATTAAAACTGCACGAGAATGTGAAGATGCTGTCACAGCCCCTTGTCGGGCCTGGGTCTCAGCTATAAAGAGAACATCTGAGAAACTGCATTCACCACTTTTTCTTCAGACAGAAGGAGGGTGCCGCATTGCAGCCATTAAGAGGAGATGCCCTCCTATGAGACGGAATGGAGAGAAACAGAATTCAGCAAGAGGAATCCTATGGGTACTCCTGAGTGAGTATGGAGAGGACATGAAAAAGTGGGACCAGAAACCTACTGCTGTCATAGAGAAGGAAGTTTGTAAGTTGCTGAATAAGACGAAGGCAAAAGGAGGTCCTTCTAAAAAAGATGGCATCTCAAGTCTCCAGTGTGGAGTTACCCAATTCAAATATGCTGGAGACTCAAGATCCCTGCACATCAGGTGTGAGTACTGGGGATGCAAACTCCAGAAATGCACATACTGACAATGTTGTATGTGCTCAAGCTTAGAGGTGCCCTGCCTCCAACCAGGTGGAGGAGAGGGACAACCGAATCTATTGGATTGTGTGGATTCGATGGCCTGGCACATTAGAGCCACAAAAGTATAAAGCCTTGGTGGACACTGGTGCACAGTGCACCCTAATGCCATTGAATTAGAAAGGGACAAACTCCGTCACTATTTCTGGAGTGACGGGGGGATCTAAAGAACCGACTATTGTGAAGACTGATGTGAGCCTCACTGGAATAAAGTGGCATAAACACCTGATAGTGACTGGTCCAGATCCTCCATGCATCCTTGGCATAGACTACCTCAAGGGAGGTGATTTCGAGGACCCGAAAGGGTACCGGTGTGTAGTGGAACAAAGCAATCAGATGCCTCTGATTACCGAGAAGTGGGTGTGAGCTGGTATCAAATCCACCTGTGCCCAATTAGGGCAGGCCCCCTATTGAGTATGTGCAAGACCAGGGGGCCAATAAAAGGTGAGGCTCACACCCACTGACTAGCTTGCTCTTGGGCTAGTCACAAGAGAGTGTGCTGGTAGCTCATTGAGCGGCAGACCAATCTTGCTAGTTCTACTTTGTGGGCAATAGACTTAGAGCACGGCTCGCGAGTCTATATCATGACACCAGGTAGACCTTGAGGAAACGATCCCTGAAGAAAGATTCATCTTGCTACACCGGTGGTTCTTTGGTACTGCAGCTATTAAGACTGAGAATGCAGAATGGCTGCATGCTTTGTTTGGACTTTCAGATAAATCCTTTGTAGTGGGATTGCTGAGGACTATAAACCAGCCGGTGTCAACTGCTACTTCAATAGTGCATCGAAGACAATATCGTGTCAACAGAGATGCTGTGATCCCCATTCACAAGCTGATCCGGCAACTAGAGAGCCAAGGAGTGATCAAGACTCACTCACCCTTCAACAGTCCTGTATGGCCAGTGAAAAAGCCAAATGGAGAGTGGAGGCTGACAGTGGACTATCGTGCCCTGAATGAGGTTACACCGCCACTAAGTGCTGCTGTGCCGGACATACTAGAACTTCAGTATGAGCTAGAGTCAAAGGCAGCCAGGTGGTATGCGACTATTGACATTGCTAATGCATTTTTTGCTATTCCTATAGCACCAGAATGCAGAGCACAGTTTGCTTCCACCTGGAGAGGTGTCCAGTAAACTTGGAATCGACTGCCCCAGGGGTGGAAACACAGTCCTACCATCTGCCATGGACTGATCCATGACACCTTGGAAAAGGGTGGAGCTCCAGAACATCTACAGTACATCGATGACATCATTGTGTGGGGTGACACAGCAAAAGAAGTCTACGAGAAAGGTAAGAAGATAGTTGAAATCCTTCTAGAGGCTGGTTTTGCTATTAAAAGGAGCAAGGTCAAGGGACTTGCACTAGAGATACAGTTTCTGGGGGTTAAGTGGCAAGATGGACGCCACCACATCCCAATGGACGTGATTAACAAAATAACAGCTATGGCCCCACCAACTACCAAAAAGGAAACTCAGTCCTTCTTAGGAACTGTTGGTTTCTGGAGGATGCATATTCCTTCTTATAATCAGGTTGTGAAACCTCTCTACGAGGTTACTCGGAAGAAGAAAGACTTTAAATGGGACTCAGAACAACAAGCTGCTTTTGAAAGTATTAAACAGGAGATTGTGCAGGCAATGGCCCTTGGACCAATTCGAACAGGGCCAGACATCAAAAATGTGCTTTACACTGGAGATGGAGGTGATGGTCTTACATGGAGCCTCTGGCAGAAAGCTCCAGGAGAGACTCGAGGCCGACCTCTAGGATTTTGGGGTCGAAACTACAAAGGCTCTGAAGCCAACTACACAGCCACTGAAGAAGAGATACTGGCCACATACGAAGGAGTTAGAGCTGCTTCAGAAGTGATCGGTACTGAAGCACAGCTCCTCCTAGTTCCACGATTGCCTGTACTGGGTTTTATGTACACAAGTAGAGAATCTTCCCATCATGCTACCGATGCTACCTGGAGTAAATGGATTGCTTTACTCTCACAGAGAGCTAGGATAGGAAGACTCAATCGTCCAGGAATTGTAGAAGCAATAACACATTGGCCAGAAGGCAAACACTTTGGAATGCCACCAGGAGAAGTGGTAAAACGGGCTGAAGCCCCACCATATGACCAACTACCAGAGAATGAGAAACAATATGCTCTTTTCACCGATGGATCCTGTCGCCTGGTAGGAGGCCATCGAAGGTGGAAAGCTGCTGTATGGAATCCTACAGGACTAGTTGCAAAAACAGATAAAGGAGATGGTGAATCAAGTCAATTTGCAGAGGTAAAAGCCATCCAATTGGCTTTGGACATTGCTGAACAAGAAAAGTGGCTGAGACTTTATCTCTATACTGACTCATGGATGGTAGCAAATGCCTTATGGGGTTGGTTAAAGCAGTGGAAGCAAAACAACTGGCAGTGTAGAGATAAACCTATCTGGGCTGCTGAACTGTGGAAAGACATTGCTGCTAGGTTAGAGAAACTTGATGTTAAAGTACGTCATGTATATGCCCACGTACCTTCTTATTGAGCTACTGAGGAACATCAAAACAACCAACGAGCAGATGAGGCTGCTCAAGTGTTCCAAATAGATCTGGACTGGGATCATAAAGGTGAACTGTTTTTAGCTAGATGGGCCCATGATGCTTCAGGTCATTAAGGCAGGGATGGAACATATCGATGGGCTCGTGACCGAGGGGTGGATTTATCTTTGGATGCTATTGCGCCAGTTATCTACGATTGTCATGTATGTGCTGCAGTTAAGCAAGCTAAAAGGTTGAAACCTCTATGGTATGAAGGGAGATGGTCAAAATATAGGTATGGGGAGGCCTGGCAAGTCGACTACATCACACTGCCTCAAACCCGCTAGGGTAAGCACTATGTGCTTACAATGGTAGAGGCAAGTACAGGATGGCTGGAAACATATCCTGTGCCTCATGCCACAGCCCGGAACACCATTCTGGGCCTAGAGAAACAAGTCTTGTGGAGACATGGTACACCAGAAAGAATTGAGTCAGATAATGGAACTAATTTCAAAAATAGTCTTATAAATAATTGGGCCAAAGAACATGGTATTGAGTGGATATACCATATCCCCTATCATGCACCAGCCTCAAGTAAAATTGAAAGATACAATGGACTGTTAAAAACTACCTTAAAAGCAATGGGTTGTGGAACTTTTAATAACTGGGACTGCTGGGGAAACAGTTCAGAAATATACAGATTGTGAACAATACTGACTTACTTCATCTTAGGCTACAGTGGGTTAATGGTTATTGAGGCCTAGTGTCATGTTTCTAAAAATGAGCTAATGGTAAAGAGATAACTAAATTGGCAGCAAAGAGAAAAATAATTATGTGAGAAGAGTGGTTCAGTGAGAATGGAATGTGTAATTGGAATACAAAGCCACCTGCATGATATTATGGTGTAAACAAGGCTTCTCTATATAAGTGAGTGCAAATTATTAATAAATGATTTCATATGATCATATTGATGTGTACATGGAATCCTTAAGCCTCTGCAGAATTTTTTCCCACAGACTAGCATGCAGTAACTTCCTCAAAGTTAACTTGAATCTGAAACCTGTGGACCATGGACATGAACTGTGAAGATTGCTCCTTGTTTTAGGAATTTGTTACAATAGATGAGCATCTGCAGTCATAGACTGAATTACTTAGTGAATTTTAGCACGAGAGATAGTAGTGATTTGTGTATAGATATGTTTAGGGATAAGAGATAGTAATGATTGGAGCATGATGCAAATGGTATGGAATAAGGGGTGGAATGTCCTGGTTTGGGCCAGTAAAGCGGGAGGAGCCCTTCTTGCTCCTAGGGCTGATCCTGAGGCCTCGGGGTTTAGCCCATTCCTGGACGATGTCCTAGGGCTGTTCCTGGGGCTCCGGGATCTACCCCTTCTTGCCTGCTCCTGGGGCTTCCAAAGAGAGAATCCTTATCTTGGCTTCCCTCTGCTCAGGGGTTCCCAAACCAAAGAGCTTGCTGGTCATCTTTCAGGGAGAGTGTTAGCCCAGGCATTTTTTCAAATCGGGGATAATATTCCTGTTGCCAGCTTCTCACACTGCCGCTTCTTTATGTTGCCCGCATTCTCCACCAAATAAAGCGGGAGGAGCCCTTCTTGCTCCTAGGGCTGATCCTGAGGCCTCGGGGTTTAGCCCATTCCTGGACGATGTCCTAGGGCTGTTCCTGGGGCTCCGGGATCTACCCCTTCTTGCCTGCTCCTGGGGCTCGACGAGCTGTGTGCTTCTCCATGCTTACTGAAGAGTGAGAGCCCTCTCCGTGGGTGTCAGCTGCTCTCTTATTGGCCCCCTGCTCCTGCACATGCTCAGGAGGGAGGCCAGACACAGGTGAACCCACACCCACTCATCAGTAACTCAGGGCACCTGGTCCTGTCTCACTACAGGCCAGGATAAAGGTGATTTTCTGTCTTGTACTTTTGCTTTTAGCTAAGTCTCTTGGAAGTAGTTGCACTTGCTGAAATTAACAGCAAGTTTCTCAGACAGTGTGTGCTTCTAGGACTGATAACACTTGATGTTTATAGTTAGTGCAAGAGACTGGTATGCAGAGCCAAGGACACTGCTCAGCTCTGAGGAAAACATTTTACCCTCCAGAAGGAATAAAGAGGTCCCACCTGCAGCCCTTTTTTGGGGAGGAACAGACAAGATAGATGCCAGAATTGACCAAACAGGGTATTCCATCCCATATACGTCATACTCAGTATAAATCTGAGGCATCACGAGGGACAAGCCATGCTTCCTGCTTCCATCTTCTGGCTTCCTGCCCTTCCTACTTCCCTTCCTTCACCTGGCATCCTGGAAGGATTCCATCCGTTCGTCTGCCTGTGGTCCTGATCCGTGCCAGCCTGAATCTGTGTGTTCCTGCCTCCAGTTCCCGACTGCTGCTGACTCCAGGAGTCCAGCCTGGACTTTCCCAGGGCTGCCCTGCAGCCTCGGTGGTGACGTGAGAGTTATTGGGGGAAAAGGGGGGAGGAACGTGGTTTCCATTTTCCTGTATATTTGTATATATTTAGTAATTTTTCCTATTTATCATTACTGTTTCATTAAAGTTGTGTAGTTTAGTTTCCAACCCATAAGCCTCTCTTCCTTATTCTCTCTCCTTTTTTTATCAGGGGGGCGAGAGATTAATAGAGAGCGTCTGTTACTCAGTTTAATTGCTGGGCCAGTGTTAAACCGTGACAACTAGATATCTAGACAGAGAGAGACAAAAGCCATCTCACGTTCCTGCCTCTTTCCCCAGCCTTTGTTACATAGCTAAAATATGACTTTTTCTAAAATTTTACAGGTTTCAGTTAATAACTGAAATCACCCTTGTGCAGGGTGCTCCCGGGCTGCAGATCCACATCTGCCCCTCCATGCTCCTCTATGGGTTGCACAGGACAGCTGCCCTCTCCCTACAGACTGCAGGGGAACTTCTGTTCTGGCCCTTCCTTCATTCACTGACCTTGGTGTCTTGTGGAGGGCTGGGAGCAGGCTTCCACCTCCTTCTCCATGGACATCTTGTGCATTTTCTGCCACAGACATTCCATGGTCACCCAGGGCAGCTGCTGACTCCTGAGGAAGGTGCTCTCCCAGATATGGGCACTCCAGGTCTCTACACCCCTTATATACCCCCAGGGTCACCACAGAGACCCCCATGACATTGGTGTCCAGGCACCAGACCCTGCATCACAAAGCCCTGGTGGTGGCTGTGGAGGCGCCCAGACCTGAACTGGCTTGGACTGTGTCACAGAATCATGGAATGGGTTGCGTTGGAAGGGTTAAAGATCATCTAGTTCCAACCCCCTGCATGTATAGGTAGGGATGCCTCCACCCCAACTGAAGCCAACCGTGCCTCTGTCCCCATGGAACTTACTTCTTAATCCCATCCACAGCATCAGCCTCATTCAGCAGTAGTTTCTCTTGGAACTGCTTGAGGATGAGTTTCCCATGCTCCTCCTGCTGCATGATCTTACAGATCATTCCCATGACTCTCCAGATCATTCTGAATCACAAAATACCTCAGGCTGGAAGAGACCCCTGAGCATCTCCTTGTCTGAGAGCCCTGCTCAAGGCAGGATGAACCAGATGAGGTTTCTCAAGGGCTTCCCCAGTGTGGCTTCATCCACCAAGGGGGTGAAAGTGCCTTTTGTCCCACCCCACAGGGGGATTATAAAGACAGCAAACAGTGTTGGCGCTAGTGCTGGACTCTGAGGCAGCATCACTGCTTTCCAGGAGGACTTTGGATCACTGATGGCCCTGTGACCCTCATCATCTCGTGAACTTCCCACCCACCACATCACCCACCTCTTCAATCCAGACATCCCCAGTCTAGCTACAAGGGGACAATGGTAGAGCATGGCAAAGGGCTTGCTAAAGGCCTGGTGCACCCCATGCCTTTCTGTCCCCTGCCCACCCTACTTCAGCAATCCCCTCTTTGTCTTTCACCTGCCTGGAACAGGCTAATTTCTGATTTCCATGGTTTTCCTCATCCCAGGGTCGACGAGTATCTGTCTGTGCTGAGGGGGAGAGGCTGTAGTGTCTGCAGCAGGAGCAGCAGCAGCACTGGCTTTCTGAACAGCAGCAGTGTCTGTGGAGGGAAGGCAGCAGCTGCAGCTGCAGCTGTAGCAGATACGCTGGCAATGCTTGCCGGACATATCAGAGTTGTGCCCTTGTGTGGGGGGGTGAGCAGTGGCTGCGGAGGCAGAAGTGGGGGTGCTCTCTGTACCAGGGGCAGCTCTCCATCTCCCAAAAGGAGTGCTCCTTCTTACCAGTGTGGTTTCTGTCTTACTCCTCACCAGTATACGAGAAAAATTAACAGCACCCATCAGAAAATTAACAAAGGAAATGCTATTGCTACCAAAATCTGGTGGAGGCAGCCTGAAATAAGATGGAGTGGTATAAATTACCAAATTGAAACAGAAAGTGTAATTACCAACCAAGTTTTTATCTCTGTATGAAACACCACTGCACCACGCACCATAACATACATCAGTAGTACGGACCATATAACAACGATGGCTCTTATGAAAAATAAACCACATAGTAACAGTAATCCCAGCTGCAAAAGTACGTATTACATACCCTGAATACCAAAGATATGGCACAATTGGTTTAATCTCCAACCCTGTGAAATTTCCAAAGAAATTGTCCTGATTCCCTCTCAGCAAAGCCATATTGGTATCCTCCCACCGGAGTTGGCATTCAAACGATTCAGGCAAATTAGTCAAAATTTGAAATGGACTCGAACTTATTATCTCAGACCCTACGTTGGGCACCAATAAATCTGTCAGGTTTTAACACTGGTCTGGCAATTAAACCGAATGAGAGATCCTCTCTATTAATCCCCCTCCCAGAGAAGACAGGAGAGAGACTTATACACAGCTTTAATTGAAACAGTAATGATAAAAAGGAAAAATTACTGAATATAGACAAATATACAGGAAAATTGATACCACGTTCCTCCCCCCTCTCCCCCAATAACTCTCATGTCACCACCAAGGCTGCAGGGCAGCCCTGGGAAAGTCCAGGCTGGACTCCTGGGGTCAGCAGCAGTCAGGAGCTGGAGGCAGGAACACACAGATATGGGCTGGCATGGATCAGGACCACAGGCAAACGAACGGACGGGATCCTCCCAGGATGCTGAAGCAAAAAGGGAGAGGTGAAGAAGAGGAAGCAGGAAGGGGGTTTGATGATCGTGATGCCTCAAATTTATACTGAGTATGACGTGTATGGATTGGAATACTCTGGTCAATTTTGGCCATCTATCTTGTCTGTTCCTCCCCAAAGGAGGGTTTCAGGCGTGACCTCTTTACTCCTTTTCTCCTTCTGGTGGGCAAAATGTTCCTCAGAACAAGTAGTGTCTTTGGTTCTGCACACCAGTCTCTAACAGTAACTATAAAGAGAAACTGGCTGATAATTTCAGCAAGTGCAGCTACTTAGGAGAAACTTAGCTGAAAGCAAAATTACAAGAGAGAAAATTATCTCTGTCCTGGACCAAACTAGGACACAGGTACATGCTTGGCACATGCTTCTCAAAAGCCGGGCACACACAGCTCACATGTCTGGAACATGCCGTGCACACACCTGGCACACACTGGGCACGTGCTTGGCACACTCAGTTCACATGCCTGGCACATGGTTGGCACATACATCTCACATGCCGGGCACGAGCTTCTCGCACACATCTCAGGCGCTGGGTACATGTCTGCTGCATGCGTCTCACATGCTTGGCACACGCTTTTCACACGCCTCTCATGCACATGGGACACACCTGGAACACTCCTGGCACACAAACCTTACACTCCTGGTGCACGCCTGGTACATGCATCTCACATGGTTGGCACGTGCCGCGCACACACCTGTTGGTGACCTGGACAGAGGGGAGTGACACACGGGGGGGAAATAAAACTGAGGGAAGGTTACGGGGGGGGAAATGGGTGGGGACAGGGGGTGAGAAAAGGGGGAAGAGACAATGTGACAGGAGGAGGGAGATGGAGGTGACACACAGAGGGGATGAGACATGGAGTTGACAGAAGAGTGAGATGGGGCGGACACAAGACGGGGTGGGCACACGGGGGGTGCCATAGTTGGAGGAGGAACTCAAGCAGCAGGGGCTGCAGCCTCGGGGAGGGGCGGAGTGCAGAGGGCTCCATGTTCCCTCCCATCGCCTGCCAGGAGCCCGCCCTCTCTTTCGCCCGCTCCTTGCTTCGTTGCTGCTGCTTCCCTGCACTCCTTTCCCGAGAGCTCGGTACCCATGGGAATCCACATCCATCGGGTGCTGGGCAGAGCCCTGGAGACCCCTCCTGAGTCGACCCTGCCGCAGGGGCCCTCAGGCACCCATCTCTTCGAGCATCCAGACCGGGTTGTGTACAGATTTGTACAGATTGCCATTTTTGTTCCGTACCCCATGTGTTGCTGCTTTTTCCCTCTTCTCGTAAAGCAAAAAGGGAAAAGACAAGGGAACAATGGGAAGGGCAAGGGGAAAGGAAAGGGGCGCTGAGCTCCAGGCTGTGTGTTCCACTCTGGAGCAGGGCCAGCCAGCAATAGCTGCACACCCACACCCTGGGCGCATGGGGCATCCCTTGTCCAGCCCAGGCCTGGCACCTGGGGCTTGTCCTCACCAGGGTCTCTCCAGTCCTCCACATCTCCTTGTTCTCGACCTCTCTCAGGAGCTTCCTCCACCCCAGGAACTTTGCAGAGGTGAGGAGGGCTTTTCCAGAAGCCTGCAAAGCAGCACACGGTGGGAGCTGACACCACAGCTGGGAGAAGGAGACCTCTCACCCCTCTCCTCTGGGAAAGGCTGCAAATTGTCCCCAGCTACTTCTGGGAAGAGGCAGCTGGGAACAGAGCCTGAAGGGGATTCAGTGCCTGAGGCAGGGACCCGGGACAGCCACCAGCTCAGGTATCATGCTCTGCAAGCCAGCAGGAGAGAGATGGGCAAGAGCTGCTGAGCTGCTGCCAGGGCTGGGGCAGAGGGAAGGGCAAAGCAGGGGGGTCAGCTCTGAAGTCTGTACCTCGGCCACGCTCTCAGTGTTGTCATGCATCTTCAGGAAGAGAGAGATGAGGGTCATCCGGATTAATATATTCATCCATCTCTCCCGTCTGATCTTCACAGCCCCCATCATCTCTCCAAAGAGGTTGATGGAGAGCTCCCACACCTGTCTGGACTCCAGGAAGGAAGGAAGGAAGGAAGGAAGGAAGGAAGGAAGGAAGGAAGGAAGACAGGGGGACTGCAGCAACAGCCTCTCCCTACCCACCGTTACCGTGGTTCTGAGTGGGGAGATGTTTCAGGGTGGTGGGGCTCAGGGCAGCAGAGGCCTCAGCCTGCCAAGGAGAGGCTGTGCTGGGTGAGCCCAGAAGCCCTCCCAGCAGAGCCCAGGGCCGTGAGAAGGGCAGCAGCCCTGCCCAAGTGCTGCCTGTGGGGCTGGGCTGGAGGGCAGCTGTCCTTGCCCCATGCCCCTCTGCAGGGTCAGGTCCCACAGCAGCATTACATCATCAAAGAGGGGTGGGAGCTTCAGCCCCAGCACCAGAGCGATGTTGATGGCTTTGTCCTCTGTCTTGGGAGCAGCCATGATTTCCCTGAGGAGGAGCAGGCTCTGCCACATGACCTCTCTGCAGTTGTCCTGCAGTCTCCTCCAGATGCTGTGCAGCGTGACTCTGTCCCGCATTTCTCTTGCCTGTGTGAAGAAGAGAATTTATGTGCTACTGGAGCAGTGGAGGAGCAGCCTGGCACAAACACCATGTGCTGAGCACCAGGCTCCTTCCCGGCTTCCTGGCAGGCACTCCCAGCATCGCTGCCTCCTCTCCTGCCTGCGGGAGCCGAGGGAGAGCCAGGGAGGGCAGGACAGCAAAGGCTCTGTGGGCCCCTGCTCAGCCACCCCTCTGCTGACACCCACCTCCTCAGCTGGAGCAGGCACAAGGTAGGTGGCAGTCTCTATAGGTACCTCTCCTGAGTCCTCAAGGCTCTCCTGGCCATCCTTGTCCTCAGATGGTAGAGGATCCAGATGTCTGCTGGAAGCAGACTGGGAATCTAACAAAGCAAGGGAGGAGGGTGAGCTGAAGGTGCTGGCAGGAGAGACTGAAGGGCCTGACCCAGCACCCAGCCAGGTGCCAGTTCCTGAGGACAGAGCCAGCTCTGGACAGGGGGACCCAAAGAGTGGACTGGCCCCTCACTCACCTGTCTCTAGCAGCTGGGCCTGTGCGGTGGGGGGATGTCACAAAGGGTCCCCTTGTCACCTGGAAGCCAGGTCAGGTGTGCCGAGGCAGGTGCTGGAACATGCCTGAAGAATCACGGAATCGGGGAACCATCATGGCTGGAAAAGACCTTCAAGATCACCGAGTCCAAGTGTAAGTCCTACACCCCCAGAACCACCACATCATCTCCCCAAGCACCACAGCTGTCCCTTTGTTGGACACCTCCAGGGATGGAGAGTTCTCCATTGACAGCCTGCGCCAATGCTTCTAAAAAGATGGCTGCTCAAGTCTCCAGCGTGGAGAATACTCTTTGTTCATTGACATGCCCCTGGGTGCTGCTTTGAGCAGCAGGTTGTTCAAAGCTCGCCTGTCTTTCAGCAGCCTGATTGTCTCTTTAGACACCTCTGTCATGGTGATCACAGCTCTCTTTTCCCATCTGTCTCTCTAAACCATTTCTCCTCAGATTCTTCACTTTCTCCGTTTGACTTTTCTTGGCTGGCACAAAGGAAAACTCCTGCTGTGCCCATGTGCAGTCAATTCTCTAAGGAGAGCAGGTGGGAGGTGGTGCAGTGGAGCTGTAACCTCCATCTGCAGAGAGGAGAGGAGAAGTCTGATGCAAGGACCAGGGATGGAAGCCCCAGGTGGGACATAAAAGCAATTAGGGTTGGGAGGGTGAGATGTAAAGTTGCTCACACAGTGTCAGACCTCATGGAACTTCTATCACCTCTTCTGAAAAATGAAAATCATGAGATGATTTGTTAAAATATGTTTTAAAAGAACAAAAAGCAAAAACTGCAAAAGTACCAAAACCAGTTTTCATTAAGCACAGTATGAATTTTTCATCCATAACTATAGTGGGAAAAACTCTCCAATTAGCTGTACAAGTCTTGAAGATGTGAAGAATATCGCATGGAGAGCCATGGCTCTTTACTGAACTCTTTATTTCAATGAGCCCCAGGGTGTGTTTGATGCTGAGTCCATGATCCTCAGGTGCTGAGAGATGAATGAAGAAACTGCTCCAGAAGTCAGAATGGAACCTGAAAGTACCTTGAAGCATTGATTGGCCTCACTGAGGGCCATTGCTTCCAAAGCCTCCCCATGGCCTTGTTAGAACAGATCACTGGAGGCCATGATTGCAAAAAGGGCAACTATTCTGTAAAGGTGGCTTTTGTTTATTTGTTTTTATTAAGCAGTGAGGCCACTCTCTGAATCCCAGGTAATGGGAAGGCAGAGCCCATCCCTCACTTGTGGGTCAGGATTCTTCCTGGGGACAGTGCGGTGAGAAGATCAATAATATCAGAAAATGTACACCACCTCCCAGCTACCCCAAGATGGGATGAGGAGCAAACCAAGGTCAAAGCCTCAAGAAAGAGTTTTTCCTGGTGGTGGTGATGATACAGTGACCGTTTCTAAAGTCTCCTTTCCAGACACAGACTGTCCAGACAAAGGGACAGGATGGACAGGTTAGCCCATGAAAACTTCATGAGGTTCAGCAGGGACAAGCACAAGGTCCTGAACCTCGGTTGGGGCAATCCTCAGCAGAAACACAGTTTGGGAAGAGCATGGATTAAGAGCAGCCCTGAAGAATTGGACTTGCGGGTGCTGGTTGATGAGAAGCTCAGCACCAGCTGGCAAGGTGTGCTGGCAGCCCAGGAAGCCAAGCATGTCCTGAGCTACACAAAAAGCAACATGGCCAGCAGATCAGGGGAGGAGATTCTGCTCCTCTGCTCCACTCTGGTGAGACCCCACTGCAGTGCCGGGTCCAGTTCTGGAGCCCCAAGCACAAAAAGGACCTGGAGCTGTTAGAACAAGTCCAGAGGAGGCCACAAAGAAGATAAGAGGGATGATCATCAGGAGGTCTCTAGGCCAACCTCCTGGTCTCATCAGGGATGGTTTGGGGTAGGAGAAGTTGCTCAAGGTTTATTAATTTTGTGCTCAAAAAGATGCGTGATAGAGATAACAAAAGCTCTCTGGGAGACCTGCTGCAGTGCTTGAATGTCTTGATGAGGAGCAGGTTACCTCATTCACTGTCACTCTTTGTGCTCCACCTGTGAGCCAGTTGCTCACCCGTCACATTGCACGGTTGTCCAGCTGTACAATGGACATTTTATCCAGGAGGATGCTATGACAGACAGTACCAAAAGCCTCACTGAAGTCCAGAAATATTACATCCACATGCTTCCCTTGATCAGCTGGGTGGGTTACCCTGTCATAAAAGATTTGACCCAGTAGGATCCTCAAGTCGTTTTCTGCAGGGCTGCTCTCAATCACGCATCTCCCAGTCTTTACTGACAGTGGGGATTTCCTCCTCCGAAGTGCAGGACCTTGCACTTGGCCTTGTTGAAATTCATGAGGTTTGCACAGACCTACTACTCAAACCTGTCCAGGTCCCTCTGGTTGTCATCCCTACCCTCAAGTAAACCAACTGTGCCACTTAGCTTGGTGTCATCTGAAAACTTGCTGAGGAATCACTTGATCCCACAGTCTCTGTCACTGATGAAGATGCTAATTAGTACTGGGGACATCCACTACTATCTTTACAATCAGAAGGTATCTTTACAATCCTTTATTAATAGCATGCCCTCGAACACTGATCCATTGACCATATTTGTCTCCATGAAGTTTTCAGGCCATTTCCTTGGTCATCCAACTGTCCATCCATCAAACACATCTCTGTCCAATTTAGCAATGAGAATGTTGTAGGGGATCATATCAAGTCTTGGTAGATGATCTCTGCAGCTCTTCCCTTCTCCACTGCTGCAATTACTCCATGACAGAAGGCCAGGAGGTTGGTGAGGCTCAGTTTGCCCTTTGTGAAGCTGTGTTGGCTGCCTCAGGTCACCTCCCTCTCCCCCATACATTTTGATATGGCTTCCAGGAGGATCTGCTCCATGATTTGACATCTTTTCAGCACTAACATGGACTTCTGACTCAGTCATCCTGACCCTTGTTGTGTGATAAAAATACCAGGAAATGTAATTTTAGTATGGAAGGTGTGACTTAAGAGGATTTGATGTCAAGAAGTGTTTTGTTACTAAGTGGAAGTGACGTGTAGAGGTTAAAATTGGAGTGGCTGACACAGATTTGAGGCAACAATTTGCAGAGACAGTGGAAATGGAGCCAGGACCAGGTTGAAGAGGCTTGTTCAGGGATAAGGGAAAAGAATGACGAAGGCCCTCACGTTGAGTCATAAGGGTCAGAGTGAACCCCCTTGCTTTCTAAACTCCTTCTCAGAGGAGTCCAGGTGTGGCTGGATCCAACTCTAAAACCAGAAGAAGTCTCAGAAACAGTACCTCAGGTAATTAAGTCACTGCTGGGTCCTTTGATTATTTCAGTACCCAGGGAACATAAATATTATTTTAAATCTTTCCAGTTAATATTATAAAGGAAGATACAGAACTTGGAATGGTATGAACAATGAGATTTCTTTGTGCACATCATTGTGATACGTAAAACAGAAAAAGAACGCAACCATGAGAAGTCCCAGAAGGCAGGCTGAGCCTGTGTTGAGACGTTATGAATGAGATACATTATCAATGATAAGCATAAATATTGTTTCATTTTTTTTCTTGAGAAAAAATACTGTCATCAGTTCCAACAAAGCACCCTTGAGCTCCTGGTTCCTCATGCTGTAGATGAGGGGGTTCACTGCTGGACGAGCCACCAAGTACAGAATTGCCGCCAGGAGGGTCCCGTAGTGCAGGGGTTTAGAGATGGCCACGTAGCGGTCATAGGACATGACAGTGAGAAGATAAAACTCTGCTGAAATGAAGAATAAAAAAAAAGATCTGTGCAGCACATGCCTTGTAGGAGATGTCCCTGTTGTCTCAGAGGGAATTAGCCATGGCTTTGGGCAGAGTGGTGGAGATGGATCCCAGGTCGAGGAGGGAGAGGTTGAGGAGGAAGAAGTACATGGGGGTGTGGTCACAGGCAATGGCGGTGATGATGAGGCCATTGCCCAGGAAGGCAGCCAGGTAGATGCCCAGGAAGAGCCAGAGTGCAAGAGCTGCAGCTCCTGCCTGTCTGCAAATGCCAGGAGGAGAAACTGGCTGATGGAGCTGCTGTTGGACATCTGCTTTTCACCACGGAGCACTCATGATGGGGGAAATTAAAGGAAGTAAGAGGAAACCTGTCTAGAAAATCAAAGACAGTTTCCCAATTATCTTTTCCTAGTACAGAAACACACACTTTTCTACGAGACCTTCCTTCAGCTCTATGCTTGCATCTCTTGGGGGCAGTTGTTAGTGGTGAAATTTGTCATGTGAAAGCAGTGCTAAACAAAAGGCATCGTCAGCATCTATATTCTTAGTGCTGAAGAACCAGGTTGCAGAAGGACAGTTTCAGAGAGGTTTGGATTTTTATTTCAGCTCCCCCCATCTCTCCTGGGGAATGTTCTTGGATGTCTAAAACTCTCAGCATTTCTGCTGCACTCGGGGAGAACAGAGCAAGGCAAGAGGATTGCCTGTGGCTGCGTACAGAGAAGGGGGAGCTGGTCTGATGAAGGGAGGGTAAGCTCCTCCCCAGCCTCATAGAGGGTATTGCTGAGAGCTCCAGAGGGCAGAGGGAAGATGGACACCTCCTTGCCATGGACACATCTGCTGCCTGGAGCTGCCCCAGCCAGGAGCTGGTTCCTTGGCCCCATCTCCCTTCCTGTCCCTGATCACAGAGCCCAGCCCAGCCCCTGGGTACCCAGCTCTACCCTGCAGCCACTCAGGGGGTGCAGGGGCTAAAGAACAGGGCACACAACCCTGAGGACAATGGAAAGGGGAGCCTGAGCTGAGAGGCTGGGGTTGGTCGATTGAGGCACTTTCCGAGGTTCCCAGTTCCCCTCCAGGTGATGCTTGAGGAGTCTCAGCCCCTGCTCTCCCCTGCACAGCTGAGTTTCCATCCCCCCAAGCTGAGCCAGAATGAAGTAGAAGCAGAGACTGAGGAGAGCACAGACTGGAGCAGGAAAGTGCTGCATAGCCCTGCCCTGAAGGGAGTCCTGAAAAGTCCCCTCAGAAATCTTCTGGGCATCAGCTGGAGATGTGAGCAGCCCTGAGCAATTCATCCCTCTCTCAAGAGCACCAGGACAATGCCCTGTGCTCCCTGTCTCATGCCAGCCACAGCTTCTGCTAGCTCCAGGGAGCTCCCCGGGCAGGCTGAGAGCTGCCCCTGGCAGGCAGGCAGGCAGGCAGAAGAGACCCTGCCCCAGCACACAGCCCCTGGGCTGCAGGACCCTGCTCTGAAGGACAGCCCTGGGCACCTCTGCCTGCAAACACACCCTCACTCCTCTTCACAATTCCCCTTCCACCTCCAGCCCCTTCCCCCCTTACAGCTCCCAGCAGCTCTGGCTCTGCAGCTTTAGGAGATGCCTCCAGGAACTGCACCAGCTTCACTGCCCTGCACCAGACACTCAGCATGTCAGAAGCTGGAAAGGTTCTCCTCAACTGTGCTGGCACTCATCCCCTCCATCTTCACCCCCTTGAAGCTCTCTCTGCCTTGCTCATCTCCCCCAGATACCCTGGCAGTGCCCTCAGCCCTGCTGTGCTCTGCAGAGGAGCTGCTCCTGCCCAGAGCTGTCTCTCTGCAGCACTGCCCACTTGCCAGCAGCTCCCTCCATCCCATGAGCCCAGGTCACAACTGTCAGGAGCCCTCTGGGGCGTTGATGCTGAGCCCATGACAATTGCTCAAGAGGCAAGGAGAGGAAGCTGCAGAAGCTTCTTTCTCAACAAGAAAGTCCAAGGCAGAGTACAAGTCCAAAGTTTCTTGCTGTGTGCTTGGGTCCCCCTGAGGGACAGCCCTGAGAAAGCATCCCCGGCAGGGTGGGGGGGGAGCAGGAAGCAGGAGGCAGTGATGGCAGGTGGGGAAAAGGAAGGTGTAGGTGGCTCTGGTGCTGAGGAAGCCTGGCTGTGTGTCAGGACTGCAAAGGGCCCAGCCCTGAGCCCATTCCCCAAAGGTGCCAGGCCTGAGCCTCAGACCCTGGGAAGGGCTCTCCTAGCAGCACTGGGATGTGGAGATGGGCAATGCCAAGGGCAGGACTATGGCACAGCACCTCCCAGCCTCCTGCACATGGACAAGGAGCCCCTGAGCCCCAGTGCTGCTGGAAGCTCCACTTGTGTCCCCATGGCCGTCGGGGACAGAGACAAGAGCCATCAGCAAAGTCATGGAGAGCTTGGCTCTGCCAAGTGTGCCTCCAGCTTTTCCACAGCTTTTCCCTCTCTCATCTCCACCACAGTCTGTTCTAGGGTGTCCCATCCCCTGTGCCTCTTTCCCTGCAGGCTCTGTTCCTTCACCTGCCTGCCCCACCTTGCTGTCCCCTTCCTCTCCTGACATCTGTGTCCTCCCTGCCTCTGCCTTGGCACACAGAGCCTTGGGCTGATCCAGGCTCCTTCTGGGGGATGTGGTGTTCCCCAGCATGGCCCTTGCAGTGACATTTCTTTCTTCTGCTCTCCACTCCAGACCTCCCCCCACTGCACTTTGGGCCATTGTTTCTTGCCCAAGCAGTTTCCTACACTGAAGAAAAGCTTCACCATGGCCAGACCCACCCTTCAAGCACTCCCAGGATCCTCCTTTACACCCCACATTCTTCACAGCACTGAGCCTTGGCCCATTAACCTCTCCAGACTGGCCATCATCTTGGGGCCTCAAAATCCCATCCTGGCAAAGCTCTGTGCTCCCTCCTTTGTAACTGACGTTGTTAAAGGTCTTATAATCATCGAATAACAGAATTATTTTGGTTGGAAGGGACCTCTAAAGGTCATCCATTCCAACCCCCCTGCAGTAACCGGGGACACCCTCAACTAGATCAGGTTGCCCAGAGCCTCCTCAAGCCTCACTATGAATATCCACAGGGATGAGGCCTCCAACACCTCCCTGGGAAACCTGTTCCATTTTTCCCAGTACCCTCATGGTAAAGAACTTTTTTCTAACATCCAATGCAAATAAACTCCTTTCTTAATAAAACCCATTGCTCCTCATCCTATCAGTCCAGGCCCTTGAAAGCAGTCCCTCTTCAGTATTCCACTAGGTTCCCTACAGGTACTGGAAGGTCTATTTTGCTACAGTCAGTACAACACAGGAGGATGAAAGAGGGGAAGGAGAAAGCTTCTGTTGAAACTGAGTGGATTCCACATCTCTGCATTGGTAGATGTAGCTCTCAATAATGAGTAGGAAAGGAGAATATTCAGTACACAATGTGAAAACACAAAGAACGTTTTTAGGAGCAGCCAACATTTATTTACTAAACAGAAATCTTGCTTGACTATCCTGATATCCTTCTGCAAAGGGATGACCAGATGGGTAGTCTAGAGGGCCAATAGTGTCCTGGAGTGCATCAGCAAAAGTGATCTAGAAGATCTCGGTTGGTTTTCCTACTGCTATACTCTTCCCTGGTGAGACCACACATGGAATACTGGATGCTATTTTGGGCTCCCCAGTTCTATTGGGACAGGGATCTACTGGAGAGAGTCTAAGGGAGTGATAGGAGATGATTAAGAAACTTGACCATCTCTCCTATGAATAAAGAGTGAGAGAATTTGGTCTGCTTAGCCTTGAGAAAAGAAGACAGGATATTATATGAGTGTTTATATGTGTCTGAGGGGTGGGTGTCAAAAGGAAGGGGCCAATTTCTTTTCAGGTGAACAATGGGTTTACGCCAGAACCTAGGAAGTTCCACCTCAACATGAGGAGAAACTTCTTGACTGTGAGGCTGTGGGAACACTGGAACAGGCTGCCCAGAGAGGCTGTAGAGTCTCCTTTTTTGGAGACTTTCAACACAAACCTGGATGTGTTCCTGTGTGGCCTGCCCTAGGTGATCCTTCTTTGGCAGAGGGGTTGGACTGGATGATCTCTAGAGGTCCCTTCCAACCCCTAACATTCTATGATTCTATGATTCTATGACCTCAGTCCCTGGGACAGTGATGGGGTCCATCCTGCTCAGGGCAGGTGAAGGACCAAGAGGGGATTGCTGAAGCAGAGTGGGCAGGGGACAGAAAGGCATGGTGTGCACCTGGCCTTTAGCAAGCCCTTTGACATGCTCTACCGTTGTCCTGTTGTAGCCAGACTGGTGATGTCTGGATTGAAGAGGTGGGTGATGTGGTGGGTGGGAAGTTCACGAGATGATGAGGGTCACAGTGCCAGCAGTGATCCAAAGTCCTCCTGGAAGGATGTGACAGTGCCTCAGCGTCCAGCACTTGTGCCAACACTGTTTCTTGTCTTTACCCATGGGCATGATCACTTCCCTACTCCTGCTGGCTATGCTATTCCTGATAGAAGCCAGGATGTTGGTGGCCTTCTTGACCACCTGGGCACACAGCTGACTGATACTCAGCTGTCTGTCCACCAGCTCTGACTGAGGCTAATGCTGTGGATGGGATTAAGAAGTGAGTTCCATGGGGACAGGGACAGGGTTGGCTCCAGTTCGGTGGGAGGTGTCCCTACCCATGCATGCAGGGGGTTGGAACAAGATGATCTTTAACCCTTCCAACCCAAACCATTCTGTGGTTCTATGACTCTGTGACATGGTCCCAGACAGTTCCAGGCCTGGGCTCTCGACAGCACCACCAGGGCTTTGTGATGCGGTAGGTGCAATTTCTCAGCTGTTCCCTTTACAGGTGAGACCCAGCCCCGATGAGGAGCCATGACTGCATCTTCGTATTCTTGTGCTTTTTTAATCACATCACCCACAGTTGGTTCCATTTCTCCAGCAATCCCTAACGTTACTGACAGTGTATGGTTAAATGGGGATGGTGCAGCATGCACAAGCCTTTGCCTCACAGGCTTAGGGCATGGCATGTGATAAGGATCTACAGTCTCATCATCGGTATAGATCACATCTCAGACAGACAATTCTTGCAGATACCTGATAGCTTTTCCAAGTGTGGGTGCTTTGACCAGTGGGCAATCTATTTCCACTTTATAGGGATATTTCCTTTGTGCATGAAATGTGTACCCTTTGTGTATTCCCCAGGTGTGTGAAAAAACACTGTACCATATATCACACTGTTGAAGACCATATCACAACTACGGCTTGTAAGCAGCTCTTATCAAGAACGAACCACAGAGCAACACTGATCCCAGATAAAAATCCACAGATCACACACCCTGAATACCAAAAGTACAGCATGATTGGTTTAATTTCCAACCCTGTGAAATTTCCAAAGAAAATAGTTTGATTCCCAATCAGCGGAGCCATCTGGGTATCCTCCCTCTGAAGTCAAAATTCAAACTATTCACATAAATTAGTTGAAATATCAACTGGGCTCGAGCTAATTAGCTAAAGCCCCACGTTGGGTGCCTATATATCTGCCACACTGGCCCGGCAATTAAACTGGCAGATGATCTATATTTAGATCATTTAGATCTTTTAGATCATTTAGATAGACAGATGATCTATATTTATCCCCTTCCCCTCCCAGATAAAGAAAGGAGAGAGAATAAGGGAGAGAGACTTATGGGTTGGAAACTAAACTACACAGCTTTATTGAAACAGTAATGATAAAAAGGAAAAAATACTATATATATACAAATACATAAAAAAAAAATACCATATTCATCCCCCCTAACCCCCAATTTCTCTCACGTCAAAACCAAGGCTTCAGGGAAGCCCTGGGAAAGTCCAGGCTGGACTCCTGGGGTCAGCAGGCCTGGCTTAATCCCAGATCAATTGTAGTTTTGATGGTGGTGTGATCATTGCCATCTTGGGTTCCTCCCTCTTTGTCCTTCAGTTTAAAGCCTTTTTAAAGCAGTTTTAAGAAAGAGCTTGTCGTGATCCGCTTATTATTTTATATATTGATTATGAGGATAAATCAGCCACTACTTATAGACGATGCGTGAATTTACAAAATAACAAGACTGTTTGATTTAAAATTAGTTACAAGGGTTTATTTTAAAAACAGGGAAAGCCGGTTTGCTGGCAAAAAGGCCTTTGCATAAAGTAATCACCTTAACGCAATGGTTGTTAGAGTAAAAGAGGAGAGAACAAAAGAGAAGTTATCACCATCCGCGTGGGGCCTGGCCTCGGGCTGGAGTTGCTTCTGGTTCTCCGTCGTTCGAGCCTCTGCTGTGTTTTTCCATAGCTGGAAGCCCAGGTGCCGAGAGGAGGGGGCGTCTGGACGAAGAAGCCGCATTTTCCTTTTTTCCTAGCGTTTTTTATACCCCAAAAGAAAGAGGGGTCCCTGCATTGAATAGGTCCCTGATACATACAAATCTCCAGGCTTCCTGGGATGAGTCATCCTTATCTTTTGTCTTTTGGTGTCCTGCTAGTTCTGGGTCTCCACCCCCCACCAGGAGGCGACCTGATAAGTAATCTTATCTTTTAGGTGTCTGTCAGGCATACATTGAGGTAAACATATGGTAATTGCAAGCAGGATGAAGGAAAGAGAAAAAAAAAGCTGATTCAAAAGACATATTTTATATTTTCAATTCCACGTGTATACCACAGAGGTGCAGGCATGGACAGTGTAGGGCAGCCTGCAGGAGAGGTGGCCAAGGGCTCTGCAAGGCTTAAAGGGCTTTGTCACCTCAGACATGGCAGCTGCCTCAACCACCATGGTCTATCGGGAGTAATTTTGTCCTGAGGCTCTGGACTTTCTTTCCCTTCTTGGGGTAGTCAAGATGTGTCAGAAATCTTTTTATTACTTATTTTCATACTCCACTGTCCCCAGGAAGAGTCCTGAACGACAAGTGAGGGATGGTTTATGCCTTCCCATTGACTGGAGTTCAGAGTTTGTCCTCAGTGCTTCATTAATAAATAAATAATGAAAAATCCTTGGCTTCAGATCCACCTTTACAGAATCTTTGCCTCCCAGCAATCATGGCCTCTAGTGATCTGCTCTAACAAGGCCATGGGGAGGCAATGGTAGCAATGGCCCTCAGTGGGGCCAATCAATGCGTCAAGGTACTTTCAGGTTCCATTCTGACTTCTGGAACAGTTTGTACATTCATCTCTCAGCACCCGAGGATCATGAACTCAGCACCAAACACACCCTGGGGCTCATTGAAATATAGAGAGCAATAAAGGGCCATGGCTCTCCATGAGATCTTCTTCACATCTTCAAGACTTGTACAGCTAATTGGAAAGGTTTTCCCACCGCAGTTAAGGAGGAACTTTTCTGAGGCAGTACAATCTCGAACTGTTGGTGCCGAGCAATTGTGATGGAACGGTTCGACCATGGGCCCTGGGCTAAGCGCAAGGACAGCTCTGCGTAAAGCAACTTTTGTAACCGCAGGGACCAGTACGTTAGAACACTCGAAGGTTAAGGAGTAAGCAAGACGATTAGATTAAGGGACTTGGCACGATTGTTATGTCTACAAAGAAGCTCAAATGTGTGAAAGACAAGCTTTGTTAGTTAATTGTTGCTAAATGCTTTGTAACCAATCAAGTTAAAACGTGTGTAACGAGATGTAGAAATCACCAATCAGCAATATGTATACGTGGCATTAGCTCTTAGATTAGTGTATAAATATCGCCTTCTGATTCAATAAAGTAGGACATTTGTTTGCATTAAACTGGGTCCCTGTCTTGGACTGCAACAAATGGTGACCCCCACGTGATCCGGATTGAAGATTATCCGGTCGCAGGTCTCCAAGAACTCGACAGTGAAGAAAAAGGCTGAAAGGAAGCCGATAATTGTGGTGCGCACCCTCATCACCTCCTTGCGATTGGCAGGTGAGCTTGGAGAAACTTTTTGTTATGGGTTTAAAAGAAGAACGAGACGTTTATTATACTTTAAAGACTTTACTTAATAAGGATAAAAAAGTTATACCGGGCCATGATCTAAAACTGCTTTTAAAATGGACTCATGAGCATTTTTCTGACATCAATTTGGTCTCTATTTATGACCCAACATTTTGGGACGAGGTCGGAGTTAAATTATGGGATGCCACTACACGGGGCGATAATGAAACCGCCAAACTCTTAGCACCTTGGCGAACACTTTTTGAAACTTTAAAAGGGAAAGACTCTACTACTTCATCTGACCCCCCTTCCGCCCCCCCGCTGCTAACCACTGCCGCTATGGTGAATGTGGATTCGGAGCCAGACCCCTTTGACCCAGACCCTATCGATCTTGAATCAGAGCCTGACCTGTATCCTGATGACTATAATGACCCGCGAAGTGTATGGGCGGCGATTAAAGTTGAGGCACAAAAATCAGGGAATATGGACATTGCTTGTTTAATTGAAATCCCCCCAAAGCCGAAACCACGTAGGACAGACAGAGGATCCATGATAGCTGCGCCTGTGTTGTATGCCGGGAAGGGGCGACCTCAATGGACCGCGCTGAATTTCTCTATTGTAAAAGAACTTCGCCGCACTGCAGCAGAAAACGGCTTAAGCTCTCATTATTTTCAAGGCTTGTTTGCAAACATTTGTGAGGGGCATGTACTTACTCCTTATGATTTAAAATCTATTGCTGCTCTTCTTCTCAATCCCGCACAACAATCATTATGGGAATCGCATTGGAGAACGGCGGCAGAAAAACTGCTACAGGAGTATGCAGCCGGAGATAACCAGCAGCTGCAAGCCCTTACAATTAACCATCTCATGGGTACGGCTGAGTTTGGCGACCCCGCGAGACAGGCTCGAGATGTTCCGAGAAGGGCACTGATAGATAATATGCATATAGCAAAAAGAGCCTTGTTGCAAATCCCTGATGCAAATAAGCCTGAAAAAGCCTTTACAACAATTTCTCAGGGGCCAAAGGAATCTTATATGGATTTTATTTCAAAATTGCAGGATGCCCTAGAAAAACAAGTTGATAATGCCGAAGCCCGAAACATTCTCCTTCTTAAATTAGCCGCTGAAAATGCTAATTCTGATTGCAAAAAGCTTTTGAAAACTTTACCTAATCCTAACCTGAAATGATGGAAGCCTGTAATAGGTTTGGGTCTTCCGAACATAAATACGAAGTTATGGCAGCGGCATTCAAAAATATCCAGCTCACTCCAGCACAGCCTAGATTCTCTGGGTCCGCCCCTATTTGTTACGGTTGCGGGAAAATGGGACATTCGCAAAAGCAGTGTCGAGCTAGAACACTCATTCCTATTTGTAGCCAGTGTCGAAAAGGTCGGCACTATAATAGCCACTGCCGTTCTAAGTTTGATATAGATGGGAATGTGATACTTCAACGTCAGAATGCCTTCCAGGGAAACGGGAGGCAGAGCGCGGGTCGGCGCCGCGCTCCAACACCAAATTGCATGCCGAATCAGCAGATGCACAATCTTCCGCAACCACAAGCGCCAGTGCTAATGCCGACCCAAACACCATTTGGGCCACCAGTGGCAGCGCAGGCTTGGACCTTTATTATAATTATACCTCTAAAAATGTATCTAAATCCACTAACAAACTTTTATTGCTTCCCCTGGGCTTGTTTTTTTTATAGACCATGGCCTAAAAGTTGCTGAGGAAAGTGAGAACTGCTCCTCGTACAGAGAACACAGAGTCAAAAAAAAAAAAAAAAAAAAAAATAAGTGTGTGTGTGCCTTTGCTGTTTATAGGCTTGGAGTTTTGTCTCTTAACAATTTTATTTGGCTTTTTAGGTTTTAATTTGGCAACCATGGAGGAAACCAGGACTCCACCGTGCTGTGGTCCGGGAGGGGTCTGGGGACGCTTTTGGGGCCCCCCGACCAATTTTTGTCGGATAAGCCTCCTCTACCCCCTTGGTTCTATGCACCAGTGGACATCTGAACTTCCTCATACTAAAAAGTTGTTAAAGTCCTTCCACTGCAGTGTGAAATGTCCTTTTAGTATTGTGTTGTACTGATAACATGTTTTGTTAATGTTGTAATTCATGTGATCGTTTATATGTCGACTAAGGGATCCCTCGTCTATATGTTGATTGTTGATTGTGCTATTCTGTTGTACTGCTCTTTTTATTGTTAGCTTTTAGGTCATGTTTGTGAAGATTTTAATGGAATGTGTTGTATGAATCTTTCTGAGCACTCGCAATCTATACATGCTGCAATACAATCACTTAAAGAAGGGATCACGCATTTGCAATCACAAGATAATTGGGACTGGTTTGATAAACTTTTTCCAGTATGGGGTTTAACAGGATGGTTAAGAAGTTTAGTTAAGACTGTTTGTTATGCTTTATTTGCTTTCTTGCTTTTGCTAACATTGCTACCTTGTATCTTCCAATGTTTTCAATGGATGCTCAATCGTGCCATGAAAAGAGTTTATCTTGTTCAGTCAGAAGGGGGAATTGAGGCAGTACAATCTCGAACTGTTGGTGCCGAGCAATTGTGATGGAACGGTTCGACCATGGGCCCTGGGCTAAGCGCAAGGACAGCTCTGCGTAAAGCAACTTTTGTAACCGCAGGGACCAGTACGTTAGAACACTCGAAGGTTAAGGAGTAAGCAAGACGATTAGATTAAGGGACTCGGCACGATTGTTATGTCTACAAAGAAGCTCAAATGTGTGAAAGACAAGCTTTGTTAGTTAATTGTTGCTAAATGCTTTGTAACCAATCAAGTTAAAACGTGTGTAACGAGATGTAGAAATCACCAATCAGCAATATGTATACGTGGCATTAGCTCTTAGATTAGTGTATAAATATCGCCTTCTGATTCAATAAAGTAGGACATTTGTTTGCATCAAACTGGGTCCCTGTCTTGGACTGCAACACTTTTCATACTGTGATTAATGAAAACTGTTTGTGGTACTTTTGGGGCTTTTGGTTTTTTTAGTCTTTTAAAAAATATATTTTAATAGATCGTCTTATGATTTTTATTTTAGAGAACTGGTGATAGAAGATCCCTGTGGTCTGACACTGTGAGCAACTTTACTTCTCACCCTCCCAACCCCAACTGCTTTCATGTCCCACCTGGGACTCCCATCCCTGATCCTTGCATCAGACTTCTCCTCTCCTCTCTGCAGATGGAGGTTACAGCTCCACTGCACCACCTCCCACCTGCTCTCCTTAGAGAACTGACTGCACATGGGCACAGCAGGAGTTTTCTTTTGTGCCAGCCAAGAAAAGTCAAACAGAGAAAGTGAAGAAGAATCTGAGGAGAAATGGTTTAGAGAGACAGATGGGAAAAGAGAGCTGTGATCATCATGACAGAGGTGGCTAAAGAGACAATCAGGCTGCTGAAAGACAGGCGAGCTTTGAACAACCTGCTGCTCAAAGCAGCACCCAGGGGAAAGGCATCTGATTGAACAAAGAGTAGGAGAAGGGGACAATTGGAGAGGAATGGGAATGGCCTTTGTCTGGACAGTCTGTGTCTGGAAAGGTGACTTTAGAAAAGGTCACTGTATCACCACCACCAGGCAGAAGTTTATGTTGAGCCTCTGCACTTGGTTTGCTCTGTGCTGCTTCTTGGGGTATACAGGAGGTGTTGTGCATTTTTCCTAGAGTTTTATTGCTCATCTTCACACCCCACTTCCCCTAGGAAATGTCCTGACCCTTAAGTGAAGGAGGGCTCTGCCTTCCTATTGCCTGGGGTTCAGAATGTGGCCTGACCGATCCATAAAATAAATAAATACATAAATAGATAAACACAATAACAAATAAATATCTGTTGCTTCAGAGCCACCTTTACACAATCATGGCCTCCAGTGACCTTCTTTAACAAGTTTCTATGGAGGCTTTGCCAATAATGGGATCCAATGGGGCAAATATATACTTCAACAGAATTTGGGTGCTTTTTTTCAGTCTCCTGTCAGTACCTGAGGATCAAGGACTCAGTCCCACTGTCACCATGGGGCGCATTACAATACGGACCAGCCATGTCTCACCCTGTGGTGTTTTTAGTGTTCAGGACTTGCACAGATCAATGGAGAGGTTCCAGTGTCAAAAAAGATTAAAAAGAGCATCTAACAGAAATTACTGAAAAGTTCTTTTTTACTGGTTTTCAGTTTAGAAATGCATTTACAACTGCTATTTGTGCAGAGTGTCTCCGCAAGAGACATGGACAGTGAGGAAAAGCCTTTGAAGTCCAACACTCCATGAAAAAAAATTTCTCCTCACCTCTCAAAGAACAACATTGCTCTCATTGGCTCCCTGGGAAGGGTCTTAGATCATTTGCCTCCACCAACTTGTCACCACCCCCTTTTCAGTGCCACCACTTCTACCCTTCATCCAGCAGCTGCTGCTCGTTCAGCTCACTCCTGTCCCCACGCTGCCACTTCATCCCCACCCAACCACCCCACATGGCACCAGCATCATCAGGAGCTCTGTGGGTTCCCCAAGCGGTGGCAGCCATTGTCCTGTCACACAATGAGGGGATGGGGGCACCGGCAGCGAGCCCGTTCCTGCCCTGCCTGCAGGACACCTTCCCTTAGGAGCAATGCATGACAAGTGTCCCTTTCCAAAGGCGTGCAGCAGCCTCTCTTTCCTACGGCAGCTGCTTTCTGCACTGCCATCAAGAATGCCCTGCAGGCTGCACTTTGCATTTCCCCCTAAGAAAGGGAATAGTCGTCCTTGGCATCACCCAGCACGGATGGAATGACCTCGCTTCGGAAGAAAACTCAACACAAAAAGGGGGGACATCCACTCCCGCTGGCACGCTGGGTTTGCCCAGGGGCTCTGCAAGTGAAGAGGGGAAAGGGGGAGGTGGGGGCCAGTGAATCCAAATGCAAAAGTCTACAGTTGAGGTCAATTGTAGATACAAAGGTGATATGCACAGACAGTGCAACACAACCGATGGAGACAAGCTGTCTGTCATACAAACCGTGGGATAAACATAGTCCCGAGCTATGCTAGATAAGTATGGAATTTCCTGAATATGCAGCCCCCTGATTGTGAGATTGTCTGGAAGGGATTAGTGATATAGATAAGGTGCGATTTCTTTCCTTGGGTAAATCACCATTGTAAAATAGTGGGATAAGAAAAGGTATATAACTGCATGTAAGGATACAAATAAACGGATTTAGTTTGCATCAAACTGTTGTCCCCGTCCTTGCTGCGGCAAAATGGTGACCCCGGACGTGATTCGGGAAAAATTCTGCTGAAGAAGCAGCCGGCCAGCAGGTCTCCGAGAACTTTGAATTTGAGGCTGAAAGAAGCCTGGACGAGGGCGGCCGCCCGTCTGCACCTCCTCGCGTTTGGCAGGTGAGCTCGGAGAAACGAAGTCATGGGTAATCAAAGTTCCCATGAAGAACAGGACGTTTATAGACTTATGAGAGAACTGTTGCTTAAGCAACAGAAAGAAATCTCGGATCATGCACTTAAGCTCATTTTAAAATGGGTCCGCAATAAATTCCCAGGTACTTCTGCTATTACTATCTTTAAATCTGAACTGTGGGATAAAGCGGGAGTCCGTTTATGGGACCTGAGTACGCGAGGGGATCATGAAGCACTTAAACTCCTATTTCCCTGGCGGACAGTATTTGAAGGGATTAAAGCGCGAGAATCGGAACGAGCAGACACTTCTGCCGCTTCTGCCGTTCCCAGCGCCCCCCCGCTACCAGAGGGAAGAGCGCGGGAAGACGCTCCCCCTGCCAGAACTGTAGCCAAGGTAACCAGACCGGATTCGCCGAGCGACAATCGGTTCGAGCCTGATACTTTCGATACAGGACAAAAACCAGATCTAATTCCCGATTATTACGATCCATACGCGGTATGGGCTGCTATTAAAGAGCAGGCTTTAGATGCGGGAGAAACTGACATGGCTATAGCTATCAGTGCCCCCACACCCTGCACAGCGACGGCACGAAAAAGCCGCAGGGAAACTATTATCGCAGCGCGGCACGACACCGCGTGCAGACACAAGTTCCTCTGTCATATCAAACCCCATCGGCTCAGCAGTCATTTCGAACATACCCGATGCAGCAATGTCCAGTTCTCGGTGCGCCACGGCGAGTGACCTCACCACAGCACGGAGCGCCGGACTGGATTTATCGACCCGGTTCACAGTGGGTCGGTCATCAAGTACTTTTAGTGGTCTTTTTGTTTTACCAGGAGTCATCGACAACGATGCATTAGAAATAAAAATAATGGCTTGGACGCCTACCCCTCCCTGCACAATACCCGCTAAAAGCAAAAAAGCACAATTGGTGTTGTTACCTTTAAATATTGATTTTTTCCCCTCAGATGTCCCGCGGCAGGGCGCCTTCGGATCTACAGGCTGCCCGCAAATATACTGGACACATGCAATCTCAAAGGACAGACCATTGAAACAATGTAAACTTAAAAATGGGTGTCAACAAGTTGTGTTAACAGGTCTTATTGACACAGGTGCCGATGTTACCGTAATCTCCCAAGCTAAGTGGCCACGCCAGTGGAATCTAACTCGCACTGCACAGCCATTAGCAGGAATAGGGGGAATTGGTAACAGTTACCAGAGTGAAGATGTTATTCAAATCATTGGTCCTGAGAACAGGGTAGCTAGTACTCGACCCTTTGTATTGCCAGTACCATTGAATCTGTGGGGAAGGGATGTTCTATCACAATGGGGATTGCATTTAGAAACGTTTTTTTAACGAGGGTCACTGATGAAGGGCGTGAAATTCCACAATTAACCTGGAAAACACAGGAGCCAGTGTGGGTGAATCAGTGGCCCTTATCAGAGGAAAAACTCACCGCCCTAGAACAATTGGTACAAATTCAATTAAAAAAGGGACATGTAGTTCCAACTTTCAGTCCGTGGAATACTCCTGTTTTTGTAATTAAGAAAAAATCAGGTGGTTGGAGATTATTGCAAGATTTACGAAAAATTAATGCTGTTATGGAGCCAATGGGAGCTTTACAACCAGGTCTCCCTTCACCAACAATGATCCCGCGGGAATGGAATCTGATTGTTATTGATTTAAAAGATTGCTTTTTTGATATTCCCTTACATCCTGATGATGCACCTAAGTTTGCCTTTTCTGTGCCTAGCCTTAATATAGGAGCACCTCTTAAACGCTACCATTGGACGGTTTTACCTCAGGGCATGAAAAATAGCCCCACAATCTGCCAGTGGTATGTTGCCAAAATATTGGCCCCAGTACGTCTTGAATTTCCAACTGTAATATTGTATCATTATATGGATGACCTGTTAATTGCTGCTGCCACTGAGGGTGATTTACATAAAGCAATAGAATCTGTGTTAACTGCCATCGATCAGGCAGGCTTGAAAGTCTCACCAGAAAAAATTCAAAAACAAACCCCCTGGAATTATCTAGGGTGGAAAATTACCAATCATTCCATAATTCCGCAAAAGCTATCTATTAATACTCAGATAGCCACACTGCATGATGCTCAAAAACTTTTGGGATGTATTAATTGGTTGCGACCCCTTCTGGGTATTTCAAATTCTGAATTGGCTCCTCTATTCGATCTTCTTAAAGGAGACGCGGACTTAATGGCCCCCAAACACCTCACACCCTCTGCGGAATTAGCATTACAAAGAGTTTGCAGGGCCATCGAACAGAGGCAAGCCTCTCGGTGGGACCCTGATTTATTCTTTCAATTAATAATTTTAGAGGATGGTGTAAAATATTGTGGCATGATTTTTCAGTGGGACACCACGCTTACAGATCCATTGTTGATTTTAGAGTGGATTTTCCTGCCGAATCAATCCTCTAAAACTATTTTACAGCAACCAGAGATGTTTTCTCAAATCATTATGAAAGCCAGAGAGCGACTGTTAACTCTTTCTGGCAGATCTTTCTCTACAATTTATATGCCTGTTTCTGAATTGTATCTTTCTTTTCTTCTACAGAATTCACTTCCTTTTCAGATTGCCGTACAGGACTTCACGGGACAATTTTCAAATCATTTTCCTCCACATAAACTCTTTCGATTGTCCTTTTCCCTTGCAGAAGTTCCAAAGAGAAGTGAAATTCCTTTACAGGCAATTACTGTGTTTACAGACGGTTCAGGTATCTCTCATAAAGCTGCAATTGTATGGAGAGACCCTGAAACCAAGGACTGGCAATCTGATATCACCTTTCACCCAGGTTCTCCTCAGCTTGTTGAATTAGCAGCTGTGACTAGAGCCTTTTTTCTTTTCCATAACCAACCTTTAAATATTATTACAGACTCAGCTTATGTAGCAGGTATCATGCTTCGAGCAGAGTCTTCAGTCCTAAGAGACATTTCCAACTTACAACTGTATAATCTGCTCAGAGCACTTATTGATCTTATCAACAAACGGCAACACACCTTCTTTATTATGCATATCAGGTCTCACACGTGCCTCCCAGGCTTTGTAGCCGAAGGAAACAGGGCGGCTGACCTGTTAACAATGTCAGTGTCTCCTCTTCCCAATAACTTTGAACAGGCTTGCCTAAGTCACAGATTTTTTCATACAAATGCTAAAGGCCTCCGCAGACAATTTGGTCTGACTTCACAACAGGCAGCTGATATCTTATCTGCTTTCCCTGATTGTCAAAAATTTACTTTTCAGCCTTTAGCAGGAGGAGTTAACCCTAGAGGACTTCAAAGCCTTGAACTCTGGCAAACTGATATTACTCATTTTTCCGAATTTGGTCGTCTTAAGTACATACACTCTTCCATTGATACCTTCTCCGGAGCTATTTATGCATCATGCCATACAGGAGAGAAGGCCAGAGACGCCAAAAAACACTTTTTAAAAGCATTTGCCTCTCTAGGAGTTCCTCACACAGTTAAAACAGACAATGGTCCTGCCTATTCTTCTCAGCTTTTGAAGACCTTTTTTACAGAATGGGGAATTAAACATGTGACAGGTATCCCCCATTCTCCGACAGGTCAATCAATTATTGAACGCTCCCATCAGTCCCTTAAGGCACTATTACTAAAACAAAAAGGGGGAACTGGTGGACTGATAAATACACCAGAAGAAAGATTGCAAAAAGCTATATATACTTTTGCTTTTCAGACAATGCCCCACCAATTACAAAGCATTTTGCAAGTAACCATCTTTTTAAATTTCAGGAAAGACCCCCTGTGTTAGTACGGGATTTGGAGTCCGGGAAAGTTGAAGGCCCATTTCCTTTAATCACCTGGGGCAGGGGCTACGCTTGTATTTCCACAGAAGCAGGACCTAAGTGGTATCCGGCAAGGAACATCCGCCCATATCGAGAAGGACAACCGAAGGAACAGACGTAACACAGATCTCTCAGCACACGCAAAATGCTATACAAATGGCTTTGTATGTTGCAATTGTTTGTATGTTGTTATGCTGTATTAGAAATCTCTCCAAGGCGAAACATGTGGGTAACATGGGCAAATGCAACTGGCACCACTGATTTTTGCATTGCAATGGCTTCCGCTACAGACCCTTTCCGTACCTGCCTTATAGGTATCCCAGGTTTTAATGTTTCTCTGTTTGCTGACTTTTCAATTGGATCCTGCAAAGCAAGCCCTTCACTTGGAAATTGTTCAGCAGAACTGATTTTGGGGCTGAAAAAATCCCTCTCCTGGGATCCACAGGAATTAAATCTATTAGGATCCCAGGCAGTCGGCAACGTATCAGGAAACTGGACACCTACTTGCATAGTTTTTGGTCCTAAGTATGCTGCTAGGGCATACCCTGATACCTGGCCGGACATCAGTCCTACATCTGGAGATTATAGACTGGGATCAGGATATTGTGGGTACAATGGGTCGGAGCGAATGCCGGTAATAGGGACAACACATAACCCCAAAGCTAACATTAAACTTATTTGGGTAAATGACACTGCTAAGGCTTTACCCCCCGGGGTATTTCTGATCTGCGGTGATAGGGCCTGGCAAGGCATTCCCCGTAATGTTGTAGGCGGACCTTGCTATTTAGGCTCGTTAACCCTTTTTGCTCCTCGCTTTGCTGAATTAAGGCAGCTTGTAAATCCTATATATCGTGCTCGTAACGCAAGAAGTATTGGCCTCACACCGCAGTGTGATGATAATGTTAGGCTTTTAAGTGTAGCTGCTAGAACTGCTTTAGCTCTTTTTATTCCTGGTGCTGCCGCAGGAAATGCGCTTACTAACCTAGCTAGATTAGCATGTTGGGCTGAAAAGCAAGCAAATATTACTACTGAGATTTTAGATAGCCTTTTAATGGATCAAAATAGTTTGCGACACGCTTTATTACAAAATCGCGCTGCTATAGATTTTTTATTGCTAGCCCAGGGTCATGGCTGTCAGGAATTTGAAGGCATGTGCTGTATGAATCTTTCTGATCATAGTGAGAGCATCCACACCAGCATCACGCAGTTGAAGCAACACACACAGAAGATTCAGCAACAAATAAACCCTCTCGGCAATGCTTTCACAACCTGGCTTCATGATATGGGACTTAAAGGATGGCTTTTATCTTTAGTTAAAACTCTTTGTTATGCTGGGATTGTTATTGTGATTTTGCTTTTGTTATTGCCTTGTCTTTTTCAATGTATCCAGGGAATGCTTAATAGAACTGTTTCTAAGGTTTTTTTAGTGCAACAGAAGGGGGGAGATGTAGATACAAAGGTGATATGCACAGACAGTGCAACACAACCGATGGAGACAAGCTGTTTGTCATACAAACCGTGGGATAAACATAGTCCCGAGCTATGCTAGATAAGTATGGAATTTCCTGAATATGCAGCCCCCTGATTGTGAGATTGTCTGGAAGGGATTAGTGATATAGATAAGGTGCGATTTCTTTCCTTGGGTAAATCACCATTGTAAAATAGTGGGATAAGAAAAGGTATATAACTGCATGTAAGGATACAAATAAACGGATTTAGTTTGCATCAAACTGTTGTCCCCGTCCTTGCTGCGGCAGTCAATAAAAGGTCAAGCTGTCCCACCAGGCAGCGGGGCAGAGAGGGAACACTCCAGGAGGTTCCTGGAGTGTGTGGAAGAGACCTTCCTGACACAGCTGGTGAGGCAACCAGTCAGAGAAGACACCTCAATGAACCTCCTGTTTGGAGACACAGAAGGTCTTGTAATTGATGTGATGGTTGAAGGCCATTTTGGGCACAGTGATGATGAAATAATAGAGATCTCCATCCCTAGAAGTACAGAATCATGGAACCATCAAAGTTGGATATAATATCATCGAGTCCATCTGTCCACCCTAACACCCCTAACCACTAAACCACCTTCTGTAGCTCTTCATCTATCTGGTTTTTTAATAGCTTCAGATATGGTGCCCCCACCACCTCCCAGGGCAGCCTGGTTCAATGCTCCACCACTCTTTCTGTGATGTTGTTCCTATAATCAAACTGAACCTCCTCTGATGGAGCTTTAACCCGTTTCCTCTTGTCCTATCACCAGTCAGAAGAGAGAAGAGGCCAACATCTTCTTGTTACTACCTCCTTTGTAGTAGTTGTAGAGAGCAGTGAGGTTTGATCACCTACCTGGCCCTGCTGGTCACACTCTTCCTGATTCAGGCCAGGATGGTGGTGGCCTTCATGGCCACCTGGGCACACTGCTGGCTCATGTTCCGCCAGCTGTCAATCAGCACCCCCAGGTCCCTCTCTGCTGGGCAGCTCTCCAGCCTCTCCTCCCCAAGCCTGTAGTGCTCCTGGGGGTTGGTGTGGCCCAAGTGCAGGACCCGACATTTAGCCTTAGTGAAACTCATGCACTTGGCCTTGGCCCACCCACATCAAGCCTATCCAGATTCCTCTGCAGAGCCTCCCTACCCTCATACAGATCAACACGTCCACCCAGCTTAGTGTCACCTGCAGATTTTCTAAGGGTGCACTCTATCCCCTCATCTAGGTCCTTGGTAAAGATGTTCAACAGGATTAGTGTTGCTCTGTGGTTCGTTCTTGGTGAGAACTGCTTAAGAACCGTAGTAGTGTTATGGTTTTCAATTCTGATATACCCTGTGGTACATGGTACAGTGGTGTTTCATATAGAGATAAAGAATTTAGTTGGTAATTACACTTTCAGTTTTAATTTGGGAAATGGTAGCACTCTGTTTCATTCCAGGCTGAGTCTACTGCAGTATCCAGCACTCCATCTTATATCAAGCTTACTCCACCAGATTTAAATAGCAATAGAATTTCATTTCTGAATCTCCTGGTGGGTGCTGTTAATTTTTCTCATATATTGGTGAGGAGTAAGACAGAAACCACACTGGTGAGGATGAGCACTCTTCTTGGGAGATGCAGAGCTGTCTTGGTACAGAGAGCACCCCCACTTCTGCCTTTGCTCACCCCCACAGACAAGGGCATCAGGGATTCAAAGTCCTCCTGGCAAGCAGTGATGGTGCCTCAGTGTCCAGAACTTGTGCCAACACTGTTGCCTGTCTTTATAATCCCTCTGTGGGGTGGGACAAAAGGCACTTTCACCCCCTTTGTGGATGAAGCCACGCTGGGGAAGCCCTTGAGAAACCTCATCTGGTTCATCCTACCTTTAGTAGGGCACTCAGGCAAGGAGATGCTCAGGGGTCTCTTCCAGCCTGAGGTATTCTGTGATTCAGAATGATCTGGAGAGTCATGGGAATGATCTGTAGGATTATGCAGCAGGAGGAGCACGAGAAGCTCATCCTCAAGCAGCTCCAAGAGACACTACTGCTGAGTGAGGCTGATGCTGTGGATGGGATTAAGAAGTAAGTTCCATGGGGACAGGGGCAGGGTTGGCTTCAGTTGGGTGGGAGGCGTCCCTACCCATGCATGCAGGGGGTTGGAACAAAATGATCTTTAACCCTTCCAACCCAAACCATTCCGTGGTTCTATGATTCTGTGACACGGTCCCAGACAGTTCCAGGCCTGGGCTCTCGACAGCACCACCAGGGCTTTGTGATGGGGTAGGTGCAATTTCTCAGCTGTTCCCTTTACAGCTGAGACCCAGGCCAGGTGAGGAGCCATAACAGCATCTTCATATTCTTGTCCTCTTTCAATCACATCACCCACAGTTGGTTCCATTTCTCCAGTAACCCATAACATTGCTGATATTGTAGGGTTAAATGGGGATGGTGCAGCATGCACAAACCTTTGCGTCATAGACATGTGACAAGGATCTAAAGTCTCATCATCGGCATAGATCACATCTCGTACAGCCAATTCTTCCAGATACCTGATAGCTTTTCCAAATGTGGGTGCTTTGTCCTGTGGGCAGTCTATTTCCTCTTTATAGGGAAATCTCTCACGTATAGCTGACAAGAGTCATCTCCATAGGCTGGTGGTTCCAACCTTTTCCCCAAATGCCCGATCAATACCTTCATCTTTGGCCAGGGATCTCAACTGCCTGGCTTCCCTCTAAGTTAACGTTATGGTAGCAGGCCCTTCATTCCAGCATTGAAGTAACCAAGTGAGAAATGGTTCACCTGCAAGATGAATAGTCTTTTCTCAGAATACACAAGTGCCTCATGGAATAGGATTGAACATGTACTTCTCATTCTGAGTCCTCCTCAGATAACTGGTTTGGCTGCTCTCTGAGGAGAGGTTACATCCTCTATCTCCTCTATCACCTGGTTGTCTCTTGCAGACTTTGAAGGACTAGGCCTAACATCTGATTTCTTTTGTTTTACTTTTCTCCTAGTTCACTAGTAGCTGTGTGGACTGAGGGGGAGAGGCTGAGGTGTCTGCAGCAGTAGCAGCCACATGCCATCTGTGTCCAAGTTGTGGCCTCGGGTGAGAGGGGTCAAGCAGTGGCAGCAGAGGCAGAAGCAGCGGTTCTCTCCATACAAGGCACGCTCATTCCCCTAATTGTGGTAGTTGTCTTAGTCCTCACCAATATATAATAATATATGAGGATTAATACAAAACATATGAGAAAAATTTATAATATCATGCAGTAGAACCAAAACTATAATAAGCACAATGCCATTTTGAGCAGAATCCGCTGAACTCAGCCTGAGTTCGGCTGGTACTTGGAGTGGTATAATTCCTCAAAGTAAAACTGAAAATGTAGTTATCAACAAAGTTTTTTTATCCTTGTCAGCGTGTAACGCTGGTCTGGAAATTAAACCAAATGACAGGTACTCTCTGTTAATGCCCTTCCCTGAAAAAGAAAGGAGAGAGAATAAGGGAGAGAGACTTATGGGTTGTAGCTAAACTACACAGCTTTAACTGAAACAGCAATGATAAAAAGGAGAAATTACTAAATATATACAAATATACAGAAAAATTGATACCATGTTCCTCCCCCCTCTCCCCCAATAACTCTCACATCACCACCGAGGCTGCGGGGCAGCCCTGGGAAAGTCCAGGCTGGACTCCTGGAGTCAGCAGGGGTCAGGAGCTGGAGGCAGGAAAACAGAGATTAAGGGGGTATTGTGGTATTGTTTTTCTTTATATTTGTAAATGTTTAATAATTCTTCCTTTTTATCATTACTGTTTCATGAAAGCTGTGTAGTTTAGTTTCCGACCCATAACTCTCTCTCCCTTATTCTCTCTCCTTTCTTTCTCAAGGAGGGGAGGGGGATTAGTTGAGAGCATCTGTCATTTGGTTCATTGCCAGACCAGCAATGACAAACACTCTAGGTGAGTTCTCACTAGGCAGAGAAGAGGGGGAGGGGAACCTCCCTCCATCTGCTGGACACACTCTTCTTAATGTACCCTAGGATACCATAGGTTGTCCCGGTGTGCCAAAAGGCAAGCCGGAGGGGAAGACAACCGGTCTGGCTGAAAAGGGAGATTTTGAAAGAAATTAGGGTAAAGAAGAGGGCCTACCGGTTATGGAAAAAGGGCTAACTACTCAGGAGGAATTCAGGAATATAGTCAGGTTGTGTGGAAAGAAAATTAGAGAGACAAAGGCACAACTTGAACTGAATCTCACCACCTCTGTGAAGGATAACAAAAAGTCCTTCTACAGATACATTAATGGCAAAAGGAGGTGCAAGGAAAACATCCATTCTTTACTGGACATGAGCGGGAATATAGTTGTCAAAGATGGAGAAAAGGCTGAGGTATTTAACACTTTCTTTGCCTCGGTTTTCAACAGTAAGAGAGATTATCCTGAGGACAGCTGGCTTCTGGAACTTGTAGAAGGTGACAAGAATCTAAAAAGCCCCCCTGTAATCCAGAAGGAAACAGTCAGTGACCTACTGAGATGATTGGATCCCCACAAGTCTATGGGACCAGATGGGATCCACCCAAGGGTGACGAGGGAGCTGGCAGAAGAGCTTGCCAAGCCTCTCTCTATCATCTATCAACAGTCCTGGCTCACTGGGGACATCCCAGATGATTGGAAGTTGGCGAATGTCACGCCAATCCACAAAAAGGGCCGGAAGGAGGACCCAGGAAACTACAGGCCTGTCAGCCTGACCTCAGTGCCTGGCAGGGTTATGGAACAGGTCATCCTCTGTGTAATCACACAGCACCTGCAGGATGGACAAGGGATTAGACCCAGCCAGCACGGGTTTAGGAAGGGCAGGTCTTGTCTGACCAACCATATCTCCTTTTATGATCAGGTGACCCACCTGATGGATGAGGGGAAGGCTGTGGATGTGGTCTACCTGGACATTTTGACACCGTCTCCCACAGCATACTCCTGAAGAAGCTGTCAGCCCACAGCTTGGACAGGGGCACTCTGCACTGGGTTAGGAACTGGCTGGAGGGCCAGGCCCAGAGAGTGGTGCTGAACGGTGCTGCATCCAGTTGGCAACCAGTCACTAGTGGCATCCCCCAGGGATCAGTGTTGGGCCAGTTCTGTTCAATATCTTTATTGATGATTTAGATGAGGGGATTGAGTCCATCATCAGCAAGTTTGCAGATGACACTAAGCTTGGGGGAAGTGTTGATCAGCTGGAAGGCAGGAAGGCTCTACAGAGGGACTTGGACAGACTGAAGAGATGGGCTGATTCCAACAGGATGAGGTTCAACATGGCCAAAAGCCAGGTCCTGCACTTTGGCCACAACAACCCCAAGCAGAGCTACAAGCTGGGCACAGAGTTGTTGGAGAACAGACAGACAGAGAGGGACCTTTGAGTCTGGATTGACAGGAAGCTGAACATGAGCCAGCAGTGTGCCCAGGTAGCCAAGAAAGCCAATGGCATCCTGGCCTGTATCAGGAACAGCATGGCCAGCAGGTCCAAGGAAGTGATTCTGCCCCTGTACTCAGTCCTGGTGAGGCCACACCTTGAGTTCTGTGTTTCCAGTTCTGGGCCCCTCAGTTTAGGAAGGATATTGAGGTCCTGGAGCAGGTCCAAAGGAGGGCAATTAAGCTGGTGAAGAGACTTAAGCAAATATCCTATGAAGAGAGGCTGAGGGAGCTGGGGCTGTTCAGCCTGGAAAAGAGGAGGCTCTGAGGAGACGTCATCACTCTCTACAACTACCTGAACGGAGGTTATAGCCAGGTGGGGGTTGGTCTCTTTTCCCAGGCAACTCTCAGCAAGACAAGAGGACACGGTCTTAAGTTGTGCCGGGGGAAGTTTAGGTCTGATATAAGAAAGAATTTCTTTACCGAAAGGGAGATCAGGCATTGGAATGGGCTGCCCAGGAAGTAGTGGATTCTCCTTCCCTGGAGATTTTTAAAAAGAGACTGGATGTGGCATTCTGTGCCATGGTCTAGTAACTGCAACGGTAGCGGATCAAGGGTTGGACTTGATAATCTCAGAGGTCTCTTCCAACCCAGTCGATTCTATGATTCTATGATTCTATGATTCTTGGACACCAGGGCACATTGCTGTCCCATGGAGTACTTCTTGTCCACGAGGACTCCAAGGTCCTCCAATCTATTCTCTCTAAGAGAGGTTAATTACACAAAGGAAGGACCTTATGGGAATTATTGAAATGGGCATGGGATAGAGACTTGATCCCCTCGATGGGTAACGTTTTTGAGTTACCTACTTGGGAAGCCATAGGTACTGCCCTATGGGATAAAATTAGCGATGGAGATAAGGAGGCACAACGCTTAGCGACACTCTGGAAACTGATTAAAGAAACCTTAAAAGAAATGAAAAGTGAGAGGGCAGCAGCATCCTCAGTGTTTGCTGTCTTAACGTCTGATCTTCCAGTACCAATGAATGCTCAAAAGATGGACTTGACCTCTAAACAGTTATTTGAGACACCTAAAATAACCTTACCAGCACCTGAAGGGACTATACTGATTCAAGCTCAGCCAACTGTGCAATTTGACCCTGGGGGTTGGATGAAAACCAAAAATGGGACCGAGAAGCAAAACCAAAAGCGACCAAAAACACCACCAGAATCGCTGGAGGACCCAGAGAGAGAGAAGCCGGAGAACACAGGCGAGGAATCTTGGAATGCAGACTCCCTCCCTTCCGCCCTCCCGCCATGGCTCCCGGCCGCTCTGCCACCTTTCCACCTCCGACGCCTGATTTATCTTCTTGACCACAGTTGTCTTCAATTAATCCTCTGCTTCACCTGTCAACACCATCAGTGCCTGCTATAGAGCAACAACTAAGGAAAGAACTGGGACTCAGAGACAAGCAACTAAGGAAACTGCTGAAGAAAAAACTGAAAGAACTGGAGACCAAGGATGAGTATACCCCTGAAAAAAACCCTTGTTTTTGCTCTGGGGAACATCCCGAACAGTCCAGGGGCACTAATCCATTTTTACCCCCTGATCCGTTCCCTATTCCTGCTCCTACTTCCCTTAACCCTTTAACACCCACTGCTCCACCTCTTCCAGCTCCAACATGGGGAGGGGAGGGTGGTGAGGGGGGTGGTGGGGGGGATGGGAGTGTGTATCCAGTAACTAGATGGAAGGGAATTATTCAAAATGCTATAGTTGAAGGAGAAATGGTTCCCAGTATGAGTCCAATGGTTTTCCAGTGATTCTGGGACAAGGAGGAGGAGGTCAATCGGTTGCATTAGATTGGTAAATGATAAAAGAAGCAATTGTGCAGTACGGTTTGAAATCGGTTTGAGTCGTTTACTTAATACCCTTTGCAACATCTTTTTACTGCTCGGTTGTTGATGCCATATGACACAAAAATGCTCATTAATACTCTGTTAACTCCTTCTCAACAACTGCAATTTCATCATAAATGGTAAATGCTGTGTGAAAATGCAGCTGTGATTCCTAGACAGAACACCAATGCATTACACGGAGCGCAAGCACAAATGTTACTGAGTGCTGGTCCTTTTGTATGTGCAGATTTCCAGGCATGGTTTCAAACTGAAGTGTTAAAACTTTCACAAGAATTGGCGTATAAAGCTTTGCAAGCTGTTCATGATCCTGCACAAGCAATCTCCTCTTTTACAATTATTAAACAGAGGGAGCAGAGTCATATTCAAAATTTGTGGATCACTTATATTCAGTGGTAATATCACATCTCGATTTGTCAGAAGAGATGAAAAAAAAAAAAAATTTTTTTTTATATGTCGGCATATGACAAATCGAATGAAAAAACTAAATGAGCATTAGGACAACTCACAAAAAGGTGCTACAGCAGACCAATTGTTAGAAGCTTCTTAAGGTAAAGATGATTAAGGTAAATATGCTTAAGATAAAGCTGCTTAAGGGCCATCACTGCAATACAGTTCTCAATATTGATGTATATTGTGGTGCATGGTACGCTGGTGTTTCATACAGAGATAAAAAACTTGGTTCGTAATTGTACTTGCAGTTTTGGTATGAGAGATTGTACCACTTCATTTTATTTTACCCTAACTTCACCAGATTTTAGTAGCAATATCATTTCATTTTTGAATCTTCTAGTGGTTGTTGTTAGTTTTTCTTGTATATTGGTGAGGAGTAGGAAAAGGTAAAGAAAGAAACAAACAAAGCAGGGAGCACGGTTGTGAGAGTGAATATGCCTTTTCGGAGGCTTAAAGTTGCCGTTCGGAGAGTGAGAGCTGCTCCTGGTACAGAGAGAACCCCCACTCCTGCCTCCGCAGCCGCTTCTCGCTCCCCTGCACACACTGCTGCTGCTCAGAAAGTGAGCCCTGCTGCAGACACCACAGCAGAGAAAAAAAAGTGTGTGTGTGTGTGCCTTTGCTGTTTATAGGCTTGGAATTTTGTCTCTAAACAATTTTATTAGGCCTTTTTGGGCCTCAATTTGGCAACCATGGAAGAAACTAGGACTCCACTGTGCCGTGACCCGGGAAGGGTCTGGAGACGCTTTTGGGGCCCCCCGAGGAATTTTTGTCAGATAAGCCTCCTCTACCCCCTTGGCTCTACGCGCCAGTGGACACCTGACCTTCCTCATACTAAAAAGGTATTTAAGTCCTTCCACTGCAGTGTGAAATGTGCTTTTAGTATTGTGTTGTATTGATAACAGGCTTTTGTTAATGTAATTCATGTGATCGTTTATATGTTGATTATGGAATCCCTCATCTATATATTGATTGTAGATTGTGCTATTGTCTTGCACTGCTAAGCAGGTAAACTTAACTTCTGGTATTTTAACACAGATGCTAAAAGATGTTGATAGTGTCAGACATGCAGTTTTACAAAGTCATGCTGCCACTGACTTTTTATTGTTAGCTTTTAGGTTATGTTTGTGAAGACTTGGATGTAGTGTATTTGCATAAATTTATCTGATCATTCAGAGTCAATTCACAACTGAAAGCGATTGATTAAGATAACATGAAACAATTAACTGTTTCATATACTGGGTTAAATGAATGGTTAAAATCATTTAAGGATATGGGGATAGCTTAGAGATAAGTGGACCCGGGACAGATCATTTTGCCCCTTATGCAGGTATATTTGGTTTGGCTACTGCGAACTTCAATGGACCTGCAAATAGCCTTGGCCTTGGCACAGTTTGGCAGGGAAATAACAAATTCTTACCCCTCATATCGCTTGTTACCACTTTTATCTAACATGCAGTGGGTCATGTAGTTTTTTGTCTGACAGTCCAGTGGACGGCATAACTTTCTTTCCGGATGCTGGAAAATAAATCCCGTAAAACTGTTGTTACCTGGGAGGAGACGCCTGGGCAATGGCAAGAACATTTAATTCAAGGGAAGTCATTTGACTCTTTGCAAACCCTTGAACTTACCGCGGTTATTTGGGTTTTTGAAACGTGGAATAATACTGCTGTAAATATAGTCTCTGATTCACTTGATGTAGTAGGTATTGTTTTGAGAATGTATCATGCCATTTTGAAGGAAATTTCGAATAAGCATTTGTATTTCTTGTTGCAGAAGTTATTAAGACTCTTAGCAGAAAGAGAACATCCTTATTTTATCACTCATATCCGGAGTCATCTTAGTGACCAAGGTTTGGCTATTGGTAATAACCGAACTGACTATTCAGTTGCACCAGTGTGGACTGGTCCTTCTGTTGATGTTTTTTCACAAGCGCGACAATCTCATGCATTTTTTCATCAATCTGCTAAAGTGCTAGCGAAGCAATTTCATTTACCTCTGGGGGATGCCCAGGGAATTGTGAAATCTTGTCCTGATTGCCAAAAGGTTGATCTTGGTATTGGGATGGAAGTCAATCCTAAAGGTTTAAAATCCTTGGAACTGTGGCAAATGGATGTCACTCATGTACAACAGTTTGGATGCTTAAAATATGTGCCTGTTGTTATAGATACTTTTTCTATGGCTGTTTGGGCCGCTCTGTTCAGACTGGTGAAGCAACGAAATGTTATCAGACATCTATATGTATCCTTTGCTGTTCTAGGAGAACCTCAGTCTATTAAGACGGATAATGGCCCCGCTTATTCTTCTGCTCGTTTTCGACAGTTTTGTGTACAATGGGGTATTTGAAATGTTACTGGTATTCCTCATAATCCTACGGGTAAAGCAATAGTGGAACGTTGCCATTCGGTACTAAAGACACTCCTTGAAGGACAAAAAAGGGGGGAGGAAGGTAGTCCTCCTCAGGACCGGTTAAGTAAGGCTGTGTATGTCATGAACTATTTACGCCTTAAAGGAGAATGTACAGAACCTCCGATATTGATTCACCAAAAAGCTTTAGCAGACTTTGCTTCGGAACCTTCCCACAAAATTTTGGTGGAATTCAGGAATTCCATCACTGGACAATGGGAAGGGCCAGCAGAGGTGAAACTGACTGATCGAGGTTGTATGTGCTTACTTACAGGTACTGGAGTGCGTTGGGTACCGAGTAGATGGGTTCGACCATGGAAACAAATGCCTTTAAATGCGGATTCACAAGATATGATATTTCTGATACAAATATTTGGTTTGGGAGATTGTACTGATTTATTTTATTTCAGGCTGATTCCACCAGATTTAAGTAGTAATAGTGTTTTGGTTTTTAAAGTTTTTGGTAGGTGTTGTTAAATTTTTTTCATATATTAGTAAGGAGTACGATAAAGTCATGAGAATGTTTTTCAGAGGCCGAGAATGGCTGCGGAGAGAAAGAAACTTCCCCCCCCCCCCGACTCTTTCCCCCGCGGCTGCTTTTCAACCCCCCTTCGTGTGGCTGGTGATTGCTGCCAGCAAGTCTGCTACAGCTGCAGGTGCTGCCTCTGCCCCCGCAGATACTGTAGCTGTGAGCCCTGCTTGAAGGGGGGGAAAGGACACCACAAAGCCTCATTAAAAAAAAAAAAAAAAAAAAAGTTTCTCTAATGCCTTCTCAAAGGTATGAAGCAGAAGTGGGAAATATTTTTAGATTGTTCTTGGCACCAAATGTCCAGGCCTGGATCTTGGTAGGCAATAACTTGAAGGTTACCTGCAGCTCATGAAAGCTAGTGATATTTTCTTTTCTTTGACAGGAGATTTTAGCTATCCATGAAATAGAATTTTTTTAATGTGTTAAGCCATATAAAAAGCTGAAGACATTTACATATAAAAAAATAACTTCAATTAGGTAGTGTCACTACTCTACTTTTATGCAAACTCCAGTTATTTTAAAACAACCTACTTTGATGGGCACATTGATTATAATTTGATCTATTATTTAAGAGAAGAGTTTAAAAGATCCTCAAAGCTGTACTACAAAATACTGGATACTGTGCAAGTGTGTGGTGTGATAGAAAAAAATTTCTTCAAGTTTAGTGTCCTGGTTTGGACCAGGATAAAGGTGATTTTCTGTCTTGTACTTTTGCTTTTAGCTAAGTTTCTCAGATAGTGCGTGCTTCTAGGATTGATAACACTTGATGTTTATAGTTACTGCTAGAGACTGGTGTGCAGAGCCAAGGACACTGCTCAGCTATGAGGAAAACATTTTACCGTCCAGAAGGAGTAAAGAGGTCCCACCTGAACCCTCCTTTGGGGAGGAACAGACAAGATAGATACCAGAATTGACCAAACAGAGTATTCCATCCCATATACGTCTCACTTAGTATAAATTTGAGGCATCACGAGGGCCGAGCAAGATCTTTTCCGGATCTTTACCGGATTTCCTGCTTCCCTTCCTTCACTCGGCATCCTGGAAGGATCCCGTCCGTTCGTCTCCCTGTGGTCCTGATCCGTGCCAGCCCATATCTGTGTGTTCCTGCCTCCAGTTCCCGACTGCTGCCGACTCCAGGAGTCCAGCCTGGACTTTCCCAGGACTGCCCTACAGCCTCGGTGGTGACGTGAGAGTTATTGGGGGAGAGGGGGGAGGAATGTGGTATCCATTTTCCTGTATATTTGTATATATTTAGTAATTTTACCTATTTATCATTACTGTTTCATTAAAGTTGTGTAGTTTAGTTTCCAACCCATAAGTCTCTCTCCCTTATTCTCTCTCCTTTCTCTATCAAGGAGAGAGAGATTAATAGAGAGCGTCTGTTATTCGGTTTAATTGCCGGGCCAGTGTTAAACCGTGACAGATTTATTGGCGCCCAACGTGGGGCCCGAGCTAATTGGCTCGAGTCCAGTTTAAATTTTGACTAAATTGCCTGAATAGTTTGAATTCCAACTCCAGTGAAAGAATGGCTTTCCTGAGCTGGAATCAGACCTTGTTCTTTGGAAATTTCACAGGGTTGGGAATTAAACCAATCGTGCCGTACCTTTGGTATTTAGGGTATGCAATCTGTCTTTTCGCAGCTGGGATTGCTGTTGCTTTGTGGTTTGTTCTTCGTAAGAGTTGCTTAAGAACCATCATTGCAATATCGTCCTCAATACTGGTGTATATCATGGTGCATGGTGCAGTAGTGTTTCATACAGAGATAAAAAACTTGGTTGGTAATTACACTCCCAGTTTTAATTTGGGAAATTATACCTTTGCATCATATTTTGGGCTGACTCCACCTGATTTTAGTAACAGTAGCATTTCATTTCTCAATCTTCTGGTAGGTGTTGTTAATTTCTCTCATATATTGGTGAGGAGTAACACAAAAACCACAGTAATGAGATTGAGTATGCCTTTTCGGAGGCCGAGAGTTGCTGTTCGGAGAGTGAGAGCTGCTCCTCGTACAGAGAGCACCCCCACTCCTGCCTCCACAGCCGCTTCTCGCCCCCCCTCACGCAAGGGCACAACTCAGATAAGGCCGGCCAGCATCGCCAGTGTTTCTGCTACAGCTCCAGTTGCTGTGTCTACTCCCACAGACACTGCTGCTGCTCAGAAAGCAAGCCCTGCTGCTGCTACTGCTGCAGATGCCTCAGCCTCTCCCCCCTCAGCCCACACAGTTACTTGTTAACCCTGTAACTAGGAGAAAAGGAAAACAATGGAAATCAGAAACGAGCCTTAACCCTTCCAAGTCTGGACAAGACGACCAGGTGATAGAGGAAATAGAGGATAATGCCTCTCCTCCTAGACCAGCTAGAGCAGAGTCAGATGAGGACTCAGACTCAGAATCTGCTCAGCCCTATTCCATGAGAGACTTGCGTACTCTGAGAAAAGACTACAGCCGCTTTTCAGGTGAACCACTTCTCTCTTGGTTACTCCGATGCTGGAATGAGGGGGCTGCTACCATAACATTAACTCAGAAGGAAGCCAGGCAATTGGGATCCCTAGCCAAAGATGCAGGTATTGATCGGGCATTTGGGGAAAAGGCTGGAACTACCAGCCTGTGGAAACGACTCTTATCAGCTGTAAGGGAGAGATATCCCTATAAAGAGGAAATAGACTGCCCACAGATCAAAGCAGCCAGACTTGGAAAAGCTATCAGGTATCTCGAAGAATTGGCTGTGTGAGACGTGATCTATAATAATGATGACATTGAAGATCCCTATCACGTATCATGCCCTAAAACCTATGATGCAAAGGTTTGTGCATGCTGCACCACCACCTTTTAATCATACACTATCAGTAATGCTATGGGTTCCTGCAGAGGTAGATGCAACTGTGGGTGATGTGATTAAAACTGTACGAGAGTGTGAAGATGCTGTCATAGCCCCTTGTCGGGCCTGGGTCTCAGCTATCAAGAGAGCATCTGAGGAATGGCATTCACCCCTTTCTCCTCAGACAGATGGATGACACCGCATTGCAGCCATTAAGAGGAGACGCCCTCCTATGAGACAGAATCGAGAGAAACAGAAATCAGCAAGAGGAACCCTATGGGCGATCCTGTGTGAGTGTGGAGAGGACATGAAAAAGTGGGACAAGAAACCTACTGCTGCCCTACAGGACCGAGTGTTTGAGTTGATGAGTAAGCCAAAAGCAAAAGGAGGTCCTTCTAAAAAGATGGCTGCTCAAGTCTCCAGTGTGGAGTTACCCAACCTAAAAATGCTGGTGACTCAAGACCCCTGCACATCAGGTGTGAGTACGGGGGATGCAAACTCCAGTAATGCACATACTGACAATGCTGTATGTGCTCAAGCTTAGAGGTGCCCTGCCTCCAGCCAGGTGGAGGAGAGGGACAACCGAATCTACTGGATTGTGTGGATTCGATGGCCTGGCACATTAGAGCCACAAAAGTATAAAGCCTTGGTGGACACTGGTGCACAGTGCACCCTAATGCCATCGAATCAGAAAGGCACAGACTCCGTCACTATTTCTGGAGTGACGGGGGGATCTAAAGAACTGACTATTGTGAAGGCTGATGTGAGCCTCACTGGAATAAAGTGGCATAAACACCCAATAGTGACTGGTCCAGATGCTCCGTGCATCCTTGGCATAGACTACCTCAAGGGAGGTGATTTCGAGGACCCAAAAGGGTACCGCTGGTCCTTTGGTACTGCAGCTATTAAGACTGAGAATGCAGAATGACTGCATACTTTGTTTGGCCTTTCAGATAAATCCTTTGTAGTGGGATTGCTGAGAACTACAAACCAGCGTCTGCCAACTGCTACTTCAGTAGTGCATCGTAGACAGTATCGTGTCAACAGAGATGCTGTGATCCCCATTCACAAGCTGATCCGGCAACTAGAGAGCCAAGGAGTGATCAGCAAGACTCACTCACCCTTCAACAGTCCTGTATGGCCAGTGAAAAAGCCAAATGGAGAGTGGAGGCTGACAGTGGACTATCGTGCCCTGAATGAGGTTACACCGCCACTAAGTGCTGCTGTGCCGGACATACTAGAACTTCAGTATGAGCTGGAGTCAAAGGCAGCCAGGTGGTATGCGACTATTGACATTGCTAATGCATTTTTTGCTATTCCTATAGCACCAGAATGCAGGGCACAGTTTGCCTTCACCTGGAGAGGTGTCCAGTACACTTGGAATCGACTGCCCCAGGGGTGGAAACACAGTCCTACCATCTGCCATGGACTGATCCATGACACCTTGGAAAAGGGTGGAGCTCCAGAACATCTACAGTACATCGATGACATCATTGTGTGGGGTGACACAGCAAAAGAAGTCTACGAGAAAGGTAAGAAGATAATTGAAATCCTCCTAGAGGCTGGTTTTGCTATTAAAAGGAGCAAGGTCAAGGGACCTGCACAAGAGATACAGTTTCTGGGAGTTAAGTGGCAAGATGGACGTCGCCACATCCCAATGGACGTGATTAACAAAATAACAGCTATGGCCCCACCAACTACCAAAAAGGAAACTCAGTCCTTCTTAGGAACTGTTGGTTTCTGGAGAATGCATATTCCTTTTTATAATCAGATTGTGAAACCTCTCTACGAGGTTACTCGGAAGAAGAAAGACTTTAAATGGGGCTCAGAACAACAAGCTGCTTTTGCGGGTATTAAACAGGAGATTGTGCAGGCAATGGCCCTTGGACCAATTCGAACAGGGCCAGACATCAAAAATATTCTTTACACCGGAGATGGAGGTGATGGTCCTTCATGGAGCCTCTGGCAGAAAGCTCCAGGAGAGACTCGAGGCCGACCTCTAGGATTTTGGGGTCGAAACTACAAAGGCTCCGAAGCCAACTACACAGCTGCTGAAAAAGAGATACTGGCCGCATACGAAGGAGTTAGAGCTGCTTCAGAAGTAAGTGGTACTGAAGTACAGCTCCTCCTAGTGCCACGATTACCTGTACTGGGTTTTATGTACACAGGTAGAGAATCTTCCCATCATGCTACCGATGCTACCTGGAGTAAATGGATTGCTTTAGTCTCACAGAGAGCTCGGATAGGAAGACTCAATCGTCCAGGAATTGTAGAAGCAATAACACATTGGCCAGAAGGCAAACACTTTGGAATGCCACCAGGAAAAGTGGTAAAACGGGCTGAAGAAGCCCCACCATACGATCAACTACCAGAGAGTGAGAAACAATATGCTCTTTTCACTGATGGATCCTGTCGTCTGGTAGGAGGCCATCGAAGGTGGAAAGCCGCCGTATGGAATCATACACGACTAGTTGCAAAAACAGATGAAGGAGATGGTGAATCAAGTCAATTTGCAGAGGTAAAAGCCATCCAATTGGCTTTAGACATTGCTGAACAAGAAAAGTGGCCGAGACTTTATCTCTATACCGACTCATGGATGGTAGCAAATGCCTTATGGGGTTGGTTAAAGCAGTGGAAGCAAAACAACTGGCAACGTAGAGATAAACCTATCTGGGCTGCTGAACTCTGGAAAGACATTGCTACTAGGTTAGAGAAACTTGATGTAAAAGTGCGTCACGTAGATGCCCACGTACCTTCATATCGAGCTACCGAGGAACATCGAAACAACCAACGAGCAGATGAGGCTGCTCAAGTGTTCCAAATAGATCTGGACTGGGACCATAAAGGTGAACTGGTTTTGGCCAAATGGGCCCACAATGCTTCAGGTCATCAAGGCAGGGATGGAACATATCAATGGGCTCGTGACCGAGGGGTGGATTTATCTTTGGACTCTATTGCGCAGGTTATCCACGATTGTGACATATGTGCTGCAATTAAGCAAGCTAAAAGGTTGAAACCTCTGTGGTATGAAGGGAGATGGTCAAAATATAGGTATGGGGAGGCCTGGCAAGTTGACTACATCACACTGCCTCAAACTCACCAGGGTAAGCGCTATGTGCTTACAATGGTGGAGGCAAGTACAGGATGGCTGGAAACATATCCTGTGCCTCATGCCACAGCCCGGAACACTATCCTGGGCCTAGAGAAACAAGTCTTGTGGAGACATGGTACACCAGAGAGAATTGAGTCAGATAATGGAACTCATTTCAAAAATAGTCTCATAAATAACTGGGCCAAAGAATATGGTATTGAGTGGATATACCATATTCCCTATCATGCACCAGCCTCAGGTAAAATTGAAAGGTACAATGGTCTGTTAAAAACTACCTTAAAAGCAATGGGTGGTGGAACTTTCAAAAACTGGGACAAGCACTTGGCAAAAGCTACCTGGTTAGTTAATACCAGGGGTTCCATCAATCGAGCTGGTCCTGCTCAGTCAGATCTTCTACACACAGTAGATGGGGACAACGTGCCTGTGGTGCATGAGAAGAATCTGCTAGGGAAAACAGTTTGGATTTATCCTGCCTCGGGCAAAGGCAAACCCATTCGTGGGGTTGCTTTCGCTCAAGGGCCTGGACACACTTGGTGGGTGATGATGAAAGATGGAGAAGTACAATGTGTACCACAAGGGAATCTAACACTAGGTGAGAATTCCTAATTTCTGCTTGTCTAACTTAATCAGTAATGCATGGACTCTTTGGGAGTCGTGAACTTGTATCCTACCTTAACTACTGTTATGTGAACTGTTGCATAAACTAACAGTGTTCTATGAGTGTTTTTCAGGATGATTTTGTGGTGATGAAACCAGAATTAGGTTCATCGGCTGACATCCAGTAACTTCCTTGAAATTACCATCTGCAACCTGCAACTTGTGGACCATGGACATGAACTGTGAAGACTGGCCCTTCTTTTGAGAATCTGCTACAATAGATGAACATCTGCAATTGTAGACTGAATTACTTAGTGAATTTTAGCACTGAGAGATAGTAATAATTTTTGTATAATATGTTTAAGGATAAAAGATAGTAATGATTGGAGCATTACGCAAATGGTATGGAACAAGGGGTGGAATGTCTTGTTTGGACCAGGATAAAGGTGATTTTCTGTCTTGTACTTTTGCTTTTAGCTAAGTTTCTCAGATAGTGTGTGCTTCTAGGATTGATAACACTTGATGTTTATAGTTACTGCTAGAGAATGGTATGCAGAGCCAAGGACACTGCTCAGCTCTGAGGAAAACATTTTACCGTCCAGAAGGAGTAAAGAGGTCCCACCTGAACCCTCCTTTGGGGAGGAACAGACAAGATAGATACCAGAATTGACCAAACAGAATATTCCATCCCATATACGTCACACTCAGTATAAATTTGAGGCATCACGAGGGCCGAGCCAGATCTTTTCCGGATCTTTTCCTGATTTCCTGCTTCCCTTCCTTCACCCGGCATCCTGGAAGGATCCTGTCCGTTCGTCTGCCTGTGGTCCTGATCTGTGCCAGCCCATATCTGTGTGTTCCTGCCTCCGGTTCCCGACTGCTGCCGACTCCAGGAGTCCAGCCTGGACTTTCCCAGGGCTGCCCTACTGCCTCGGTGGTGACGTGAGAGTTATTGGGGGAAAGGAGGGAGGAATGTGGTTTCCATTTTCCTGTATATTTGTATATATTTAGTAATTTTACCTATTTATCATTACTGTTTCATTAAAGTTGTGTAGTTTAGTTTCCAACCCATAAGTCTCTCTCCCTTATTCTCTCTCCTTTCCCTATCAAGGAGAGAGAGATTAATAGAGAGCGTCTGTTATTCGGTTTAACCACCGGGCCAGTGTTAAACCGTGACATTTAGTTTGAAACCATTAGTATACATGATTCGATAATAAAACCTTTTTCATTTAATTCATAAAAAAAAAAAAAAAAAAAAAAAAAGAAGGAAAGAAAAGGGGAGAGCGTATACCTTATGAGAATAAAAAAAGAGAGTGACCTCATGAGAGCACTAATGAGTTATCAATAACATTTTCGATCAAATTGGTCAATGCAACAGTTGGGCCTAGAATATAAGGGAAAATTTGAAATTTGGGTTTCTTGCTGTTTCATTTGTATCACACATAGCAGCAGGAAAAGCCTTCGGTAAGAACTGATAAAAATCATAAAATAAACCAGTTAGCTTGTTGGCTTACAGATTTAATTAGGCAAGGCTTACCAGTTATATATGCTATTATTGCTTTTATATTACTAGTATGTTATTATTGCTTTTGTATCAGTATATATGTTAGTATTGCTTTTGCATTATTAGTATGTTATTGCTTTTCCATTATTAGTATTCTGTTTATAACAATATATTATTAGCATGTTATCTTACGTAATGAAATAAGTCAGAATTGCTCAAAAAACAAAAAGGGGAATATGTTGGGGAAACAGTTCAGAAATATACAGGTTGTGAGCAATCCTGACTTACTTCAATTTAGGCCACATTGGGTTAATGGTTATTGAGGCCTAGTTAGAGGCTTTCTGAGAATGAGCTACTGGGAAAGAGATAACTTAATTGGCAACAGAAGAGGAAAATAATTATGTGAGAAGAATCTTTCCGTGAGAATGTTTTGTGTAATTGGAATACAAAGCCATCTGCATGATATGATGGTGTAAACAAGGCTTCTCTATATAAGTGAGTGCAAATTGCTAATAAACAATTTCATACGATCATATTGATGTGTACATGGAATCCTTAAGCCTCCGCAGACTTTTTTCCCACACTTGGACCCATGGGTCTGCTCTCTAGCAGGTTGTCTCCTAACCTAAGTGGTGCATTTTGCTATTACTTCCCAGGTGCAGGACTCTGCACTTGTTCCTGTTGATCCTCATTATATTCCTGCTGGCCTCGCTCTACAGTCTCTCCAAATCTTGCTGAATGGTCACACAGTTTTCAGGTGAATCAGCCAGTCCTCCCAGTTTTGTATCATCAGCAAACTTGCAGAGAAGACACTCTGTCCCCTCATCAAGGTCATTGATAAAGATGTTGAACAGGACTGGACCCAGCACTGATCCCTCTGGGGAACCCCAGTAGTTTCAGGTCTCCAGCTGGACTCTGCACCATTGATCACCACTCTTTGTTCTCTATTGTGTGGCCAGTTCTTAATCCATCTCACTCTCCATTCTTCTATCCCACATTTCTTGAGCTTTCTCATGAGGATGTTGTGGGACACTGTGTCAAAAACCTTGGTAATGTGTAGAAAATCCGCAGACGCTTAAGGACAACATATAGTCACCCATATGGTTAAAGTGAAGTCATCTATTAACAATTCACACTTGCTTTATATAGAGCCCTTGTTTATATAACGATATCTTGCAGGTGGCTATATCTTGGCCACAAATCCTGTTCTCACAGAACTTCTGCTGGCTACATCATTATCCTGTTATTCTTCTTTTCTGTTGCCAGCTCCCTTATCTTTTTCTCATAGCTCATCTTTCAGTAACCTTGCAGCTGAGTCTCAAGGCCCTTAGCTTACTCTCGCTAAAGCTAAATAGTCAGGATTGCTCACGTCTGTTTTCTTCCAGACAGCTTCCCAACAGTAAGGTACCAAGGATGCCAGTTAATTTTGAAGGTGACTCCTTTTTGCTTATTTTGGAGGTGGTTGAATTAGAAGTGGTTTATTTTCCAAAATCAATCACTTCGTTTCAAGTTGATCCTCTGTCTCTGACCAGTCTTTCCTCTTGCCTATGTGGATGATGAGATGGGAGAGCTTCTGAGTCACCCAGGGGACTAATGAGTTAAGCGCTTGGGCTGCACACCAGCACAGCTTTGTTTCAAACCCACGGCGTCTTCCCCTCCTCCTCTTGCGTTTTGAATTTTCCTACTTTTGGAGTCATCTGCTCTGATCATTTCTATGTCTGGAAACAAATGTGAAGGTGAAGGGAAAATTGTTAGTCTTTATTCAATATATTTTTCTGGTGCTTCCTTCCGTTGGATGCATGATTTGTCTTAAAAAAAAGTCATTAATAAATGAGAGATTTGAGACTTGAACTGTGAGTTTCATCTACTTCACTGCAGCTACCACTGAGAACTTGTTTTCCCAAGGCTCCCTATAGACTCACTGGAGACAAGAGAAAAATCTAGAGGCTGGATCCTCACAACCTATAACTGGCATGCAAAAGAAAGGCTACAAATCTCTTCCAGCATTTCAGTTGGGACATTTGATAGTAATAACAAAGCTCTTTGGAAGCAACTGCACCTCAGTGCAAACAGGTGTCAGATGAGACTGTGTGACAAAATGTGTGGAACCATAGGAAATACGAGTCACTGTGTCACGGTTTAACACTGGCCCGGCGATTAAACCGAATAACAGACGCTCTCTATTAATCTCTCTCTCCTTGATAGAGAAAGGAGAGAGAATAAGGGAGAGAGACTTATGGGTTGGAAACTAAACTACACAACTTTAATGAAACAGTAATGATAAATAGGTAAAATTACTAAATATATACAAATATACAGGAAAATGGATACCACATTCCTCCCCCCTCTCCCCCAATAACTCTCACGTCACCACCGAGGCTGTAGGGCAGCCCTGGGAAAGTCCAGGCTGGACTCCTGGAGTCGGCAGCAGTCGGGAACTGGAGGCAGGAACACACAGATATGGGCTGGCATGGATCAGGACCACAGGCAAACGAACGGACGGGATCCTTCCAGGATGCCGAGTGAAGGAAGGGAGGAAGGGAAATCAGGAAATCCGGAAATCCGGAAAAGATCTGGCTCGGCCCTCGTGATGCCTCAAATTTATACTGAGTGTGACGTATATGGGATGGAATACTCTGTTTGGTCAATTCTGGCATCTATCTTGTCTGTTCCCCCCCAAAGGAGGGCTCAGGTGGGACCTCTGTATCCTCCTGGACGGTAAAATGTTTTCCTCAGAGCTGAGCAGTGTCCTTGGCTCTGCACACCAGTCTCTAGCAGTAACTATAAACATCAAGTGTTATCAATCCTAGAAACACACACTGTCTGAGAAACTTGCTGTTAATTTCAGCAAGTGAAACTACTTACAAGAGACTTAGCTAAAAGCAAAAGTACAAGACAGAAAATCACCTTTTTCCTGGCCCAAACTAGGACATTCCACCCCTTATTCCATACCATTTGCGTCATGCTCCAATCATTACTATCTTTTATCCTTAAACATATCTATACAAAAATTATTACTATCTCTCAGTGCTAAAATTCACTAAGTAATTCAGTCTACAATTGCAGATGTTCATCTATTGTAGCAGATTCTCAAAAGAAGGGCCAGTCTTCACAGTTCATGTCCATGGTCCACAAGTTGCAGGTTGCAGATGGTAATTTCAAGGAAGTTACTGGATGCCAGCCGATGAACCTAGTTCTGGTTTCATCACCACAAAATCATCCTGAAAAACACTCATAGAACACTGTTAGTTTATGCAATAGTTCACATAACAGTAGTTATGGTGGGATACAAGTTCATGACTCCCAAAGAGTCCATGCATTACTGATTAAGCTAGACAAGCAGAAATTAGGAATTCTCACCTAGTGTTAGATTCCCTTGTGGTACACATTGTACTTCTCCATCTTTCATCATCACCCACCAAGTGTGTCCAGGCCCTTGAGCGAAAGCAACCCCACGAATGGGTTTGCCTTTGCCCGAGGCAGGATAAATCCAAACTGTTTTCCCTAGCAGATTCTTCTCATGCACCACAGGCACTTTGTCCCCATCTATTGTGTGTAGAAGATCTGACTGAGCAGGACCAGCTCGATTGATGGAACCCCTGGTATTAACTAACCAGGTAGCTTTTGCCAAGTGCTTGTCCCAGTTTTTGAAAGTTCCACCACCCATTGCTTTTAAGGTAGTTTTTAACAGACCATTGTACCTTTCAATTTTACCTGAGACTGGTGCATGATAGGGAATATGGTATATCCACTCAATACCATGTTCTTTGGCCCAGTTATTTATGAGACTATTTTTGAAATGAGTTCCATTATCTGACTCAATTCTCTCTGGTGTACCATGTCTCCACAAGACTTGTTTCTCTAGGCCCAGAATGGTGTTCCGGGCTGTGGCATGAGGCACAGGATATATTTCCAGCCATCCTGTACTTGCCTCCACCATTGTAAGCACATAGCGCTTACCCTGGCAGGTTTGAGGCAGTGTGATGTAGTCGACTTGCCAGGCCTCCCCATACCTATATTTTGACCATCTCCCTTCATACCATAGAGGTTTCAACCTTTTAGCTTGCTTAATTGCAGCACATATGTCACAATCGTGGATAACCTGCGAAATAGAGTCCAAAGATAAATCCACCCCTCGGTCACGAGCCCATGGATATGTTCCATCCCTGCCTTGATGACCTGAAGCATTGTGGGCCCATTTGGCCAAAAACAGTTCACCTTTATGGTCCCAGTCCAGATCTATTTGGAACACTTGAGCAGCCTCATCTGCTCGTTGGTTGTTTCGATGTTCCTCAGTAGCTCGATATGAAGGTACGTGGGCATCTACGTGACGCACTTTTACATCAAGTTTCTCTAACCTAGTAGCAATGTCTTTCCAGAGTTCAGCAGCTCAGATAGGTTTATCTCTACGTTGCCAGTTGTTTTGCTTCCACTGCTTTAACCAGCGCCATAAGGCATTTGCTACCATCCATCCGTCAGTATAGAGATAAAGTCTCAGCCACTTTTCTTGTTCAGCAATGTCCAAAGCCAATTGGATGGCTTTTACCTCTGCAAATTGACTTGATTCACCATCTCCTTCATCTGTTTTTGCAACTAGTCGTGTAGGATTCCATACAGCAGCTTTCCACCTTCGATGGCCTCCTACCAGACGACAGGATCCATCAGTGAAAAGAGCATATTGTTTCTCACTCTCTGGTAGTTGATCGTATGGTGGGGCTTCTTCAGCCCGTTTTACCACTTTTCCTGGTGGCATTCCAAAGTGTTTGCCTTCTGGCCAATGTGTTATTGCTTCTACAATTCCTGGACGATTGAGTCTTCCTATCCGAGCTCTCTGTGAGACTAAAGCAATCCATTTACTCCAGGTAGCATCGGTAGCATGATGGGAAGATTCTCTACCTGTGTACACAAAACCCAGTACAGGTAATCGTGGCACTAGGAGGAGCTGTGCTTCAGTACCACTTACTTCTGAAGCAGCTCTAACTCCTTCGTATGCGGCCAGTATCTCTTTTTCAGCAGCTGTGTAGTTGGCTTCGGAGCCTTTGTAGTTTCGACCCCAAAATCCTAGAGGTCGGCCTCGAGTCTCTCCTGGAGCTTTCTGCCAGAGGCTCCATGAAGGACCATCACCTCCATCTCCGGTGTAAAGAATATTTTTGATGTCTGGCCCTGTTCGAATTGGTCCAAGGGCCATTGCCTGCACAATCTCCTGTTTAATACCCGCAAAAGCAGCTTGTTGTTCTGAGCCCCATTTAAAGTCTTTCTTCTTCCGAATAACCTCATAGAGAGGTTTCACAATCTGATTATAAAAAGGAATATGCATTCTCCAGAAACCAACAGTTCCTAAGAAGGACTGAGTTTCCTTTTTGGTAGTTGGTGGGGCCATAGCTGTTATTTTGTTAATCACGTCCATTGGGATGTGGCGACGTCCATCTTGCCACTTAACTCCCAGAAACTGTATCTCTTGTGCAGGTCCCTTGACCTTGCTCCTTTTAATAGCAAAACCAGCCTCTAGGAGGATTTCAATTATCTTCTTACCTTTCTCGTAGACTTCTTTTGCTGTGTCACCCCACACAATGATGTCATCGATGTACTGTAGATGTTCTGGAGCTCCACCCTTTTCCAAGGTGTCATGGATCAGTCCATGGCAGATGGTAGGACTGTGTTTCCACCCCTGGGGCAGTCGATTCCAAGTGTACTGGACACCTCTCCAGGTGAAGGCAAACTGTGCCCTGCATTCTGGTGCTATAGGAATAGCAAAAAATGCATTAGCAATGTCAATAGTCGCATACCACCTGGCTGCCTTTGACTCCAGCTCATACTGAAGTTCTAGTATGTCCGGCACAGCAGCACTTAGTGGCGGTGTAACCTCATTCAGGGCACGATAGTCCACTGTCAGCCTCCACTCTCCATTTGGCTTTTTCACTGGCCATACAGGACTGTTGAAGGGTGAGTGAGTCTTGCTGATCACTCCTTGGCTCTCTAGTTGCCGGATCAGCTTGTGAATGGGGATCACAGCATCTCTGTTGACACGATATTGTCTACGATGCACTACTGAAGTAGCAGTTGGCAGACGCTGGTTTGTAGTTCTCAGCAATCCCACTACAAAGGATTTATCTGAAAGGCCAAACAAAGTATGCAGTCATTCTGCATTCTCAGTCTTAATAGCTGCAGTACCAAAGGACCAGCGGTACCCTTTTGGGTCCTCGAAATCACCTCCCTTGAGGTAGTCTATGCCAAGGATGCACGGAGCATCTGGACCAGTCACTATTGGGTGTTTATGCCACTTTATTCCAGTGAGGCTCACATCAGCCTTCACAATAGTCAGTTCTTTAGATCCCCCCGTCACTCCAGAAATAGTGACGGAGTCTGTGCCTTTCTGATTCGATGGCATTAGGGTGCACTGTGCACCAGTGTCCACCAAGGCTTTATACTTTTGTGGCTCTAATGTGCCAGGCCATCGAATCCACACAATCCAGTAGATTCGGTTGTCCCTCTCCTCCACCTGGCTGGAGGCAGGGCACCTCTAAGCTTGAGCACATACAGCATTGTCAGTATGTGCATTACTGGAGTTTGCATCCCCCGTACTCACACCTGATGTGCAGGGGTCTTGAGTCACCAGCATATTTGGATTGGGTAACTCCACACTGGAGACTTTAGCAGCCATCTTTTTAGAAGGACCTCCTTTTGCCTTCGGCTTACTTATCAACTCAAACACTCGGTCCTGTAGGGCAGCAGTAGGTTTCTTGTCCCACTTTTTCATGTCCTCTCCACACTCACACAGGATCGCCCATAGGGTTCCTCTTGCTGATTTCTGTTTCTCTCGATTCTGTCTCATAGGATGGCGTCTCCTCTTAATGGCTGCAATGCGGTGTCATCCATGTGTCTGAGGAGAAAGGGGTGAATGCCATTCCTCAGATGCTCTCTTGATAGCTGAGACCCAGGCCCGACAAGGGGCTATGACAGCATCTTCACACTCTCGTACAGTTTTAATCACATCACCCACAGTTGCATCTACCTCTGCAGGAACCCATAGCATTACTGATAGTGTATGATTAAAAGGTGGTGGTGCAGCATGCACAAACCTTTGCATCATAGGTTTTAGGGCATGATACGTGATAGGGATCTTCAATGTCATCATTATTATAGATCACGTCTCACACAGCCAATTCTTCGAGATACCTGATAGCTTTTCCAAGTCTGGCTGCTTTGATCTGTGGGCAGTCTATTTCCTCTTTATAGGGATATCTCTCCCTTACAGCTGATAAGAGTCGTTTCCACAGGCTGGTAGTTCCAGCCTTTTCCCCAAATGCCCGATCAATACCTGCATCTTTGGCTAGGGATCCCAATTGCCTGGCTTCCTTCTGAGTTAATGTTATGGTAGCAGCCCCCTCATTCCAGCATCGGAGTAACCAAGAGAGAAGTGGTTCACCTGAAAAGCGGCTGTAGTCTTTTCTCAGAGTACGCAAGTCTCTCATGGAATAGGGCTGAGCAGATTCTGAGTCTGAGTCCTCATCTGACTCTGCTCTAGCTGGTCTAGGAGGAGAGGCATTATCCTCTATTTCCTCTATCACCTGGTCGTCTTGTCCAGACTTGGAAGGGTTAAGGCTCGTTTCTGATTTCCATTGTTTTCCTTTTCTCCTAGTTACAGGGTTAACAAGTAACTGTGTGGGCTGAGGGGGAGAGGCTGAGGCATCTGCAGCAGTGGCAGCAGCAGGGCTTGCTTTCTGAGCAGCAGCAGTGTCTGTGGGAGTAGACACAGCAACTGGAGCTGTAGCAGAAACACTGGCGATGCTGGCCGGCCTTATCTGAGTTGTGCCCTTGCGTGAGGGGGGGCGAGAAGCGGCTGTGGAGGCAGGAGTGGGGGTGCTCTCTGTACGAGGAGCAGCTCTCACTCTCCGAACAGCAACTCTCGGCCTCCGAAAAGGCATACTCAATCTCATTACTGTGGTTTTTGTGTTACTCCTCACCAATATATGAGAGAAATTAACAACACCTACCAGAAGATTGAGAAATGAAATGCTACTGTTACTAAAATCAGGTGGAGTCAGCCCAAAATATGATGCAAAGGTATAATTTCCCAAATTAAAACTGGGAGTGTAATTACCAACCAAGTTTTTTATCTCTGTATGAAACACTACTGCACCATGCACCATGATATACACCAGTATTGAGGACGATATTGCAATGATGGTTCTTAAGCAACTCTTACGAAGAACAAACCACAAAGCAACAGCAATCCCAGCTGCGAAAAGACAGATTGCATACCCTAAATACCAAAGGTACGGCACGATTGGTTTAATTCCCAACCCTGTGAAATTTCCAAAGAACAAGGTCTGATTCCAGCTCAGGAAAGCCATTCTTTCACTGGAGTTGGAATTCAAACTATTCAGGCAATTTAGTCAAAATTTAAACTGGACTCGAGCCAATTAGCTCGGGCCCCACGTTGGGCGCAGATAAATCTGTCACGGTTTAACACTGGCCCGGCAATTAAACCGAATAACAGACGCTCTCTATTAATCTCTCTCTCCTTGATAGAGAAAGGAGAGAGAATAAGGGAGAGAGACTTATGGGTTGGAAACTAAACTACACAACTTTAATGAAACAATAATGATAAATAGGTAAAATTACTAAATATATACAAATATACAGGAAAATGGATACCACATTCCTCCCCCCTCTCCCCCAATAACTCTCACGTCACCACCGAGGCTGTAGGGCAGTCCTGGGAAAGTCCAGGCTGGACTCCTGGAGTCGGCAGCAGTCGGGAACTGGAGGCAGGAACACACAGATATGGGCTGGCACGGATCAGGACCACAGGGAGACGAACGGACGGGATCCTTCCAGGATGCCGGGTGAAGGAAGGGAAGCAGGAAATCCGGAAAAGATCCGGAAAAGATCTGGCTCGGCCCTCGTGATGCCTCAAATTTATACTGAGTGTGACGTATATGGGATGGAATACTCTGTTTTGTCATTTCTGGCATCTATCTTGTCTGTTCCTCCCCAAAGGAGGGTTCAGGTGGGACCTCTTTACTCCTTCTGGACGGTAAAATGTTTTCCTCAGAGCTGAGCAGTGTCCTTGGCTCTGCATACCAGTCTCTAGCAGTAACTATAAACATCCAGTGTTATCAGTCCTAGAAGCACACACTGTCTGAGAAACTTGCTGTTAATTTCAGCAAGTTAAACTACTTCCAAGAGACTTAGCTAAAAGCAAAAGTACAAGACAGAAAATCACCTTTATCCTGGCCCAAACCAGGACACACTGTTTAGAGTGAAGAGGAGGACAAGTCATACTTAGTCCCTATCACAGCCTGTCCTCCCCTTTTCTGAAGAAACAGAGAGCAAGAAGTCATGGAAGAAAGTCACGGGTTTCCAGAAGAGATACTTGATATTCCATTTTTATAAAATCACCAGTTTCCCAGGCATTCCTAGTCCGAAAAGGCACGTACTGAAAAACAAAAAGAATAGCTTTCAGCATACAGATTTGATTTGAATGGATTTGATGGTTTAATATTTGTGCAACAGAAGAGATGGGTTTGGCACACAGGTGTGACACAGGTTTGGAATAGGTCTGAGTGACTTTTGAGTTTCTCAGAGACTGGGTGAATTAACTAGCAGCCTTTAAAAATCCTTAAAATTCTTAATGAGTGTTTGAAAGGAAGGAAGAAGACAACAAACACTCTGAGGACTCTAGCTGTGATATGAAACAGAAAAGAAAAAAAGCTGTGAGAAATGCTTGAAGGACTCTCTGACTCTGCTGCTTAGGAAGACTGCATAAGGAAAGGTAGAACTTTTATTCCAGATAGTAGAATTGTCACACTTGTTTTTTTGCTATATTTCTGTCTCAACAGCATGAACTGAAATCCAGCGTGGGATCCGAAAATGAAACTGCAGTTATTGAGTTCATCCTAGAGGGTTTCTTGATCAGAGGCTACAGCTATTTCTCTCTCTGGTCCTTCCATGTACCTGACAACAGTGCTGGGGAACGCAGCCATCATTCTCCTCGTGTGTATGGATCACCACCTGCAAACCCCCATGTGCTTTTTCATCGGCAATCTGTCCTTTCTGGAAATCTGGTTTACATCTTATACAAACATCAAACTGCTTGTGATCCTGGGTTCTGGTAGGAGAACAATCTCACTAAGCACCTGTTTTGCCCAGTCCTATTTCAATTTTGCCCTAGGCACTGTAGAGTTCATTCTACTTGTTGTCATGTCCTTTGACCACTATCTTGCCATCTGCCAGCCTTTGCATTATGCTGCCATCATGAAGCCTCAGCTCTGCATCCAGCTGGCTGGCGCTGCTTGGTTGTTGGGCTTCACACTCTTAAGTTACTGCCTGGTCCTCCTTTACAAGTTGATGTTCTGTGGCTTGAAAAAGATCCACCATTTTTTTGGTGAGAGCTCTCCCTTATTCAAACTGTCCTGCTCTGACACCAGCTTGCTTTGGAAAACAGACTCGGTTTTCTTATCATTTATTGTGCTGAGCTCCTTACGTTTAACATTGGTGTTTTACACGTGCATCATTTCCTGTATTCTACAACTTCTATCAGGCTCAGGGAGAAAAAAAGCTTTTGCCACCTGTTTTCCCACCTCACCACCTTGGCCATTGTATATGGGAGTTGCATTGCTCTCTATGTGTGTCCTTCAGAAAGCGATTCCTTGGACACCAATAGAATTGTAGCCTTGCTGAACACTGTCCTATACCCATTCTTAAATTCATTCATCTACAGTCTTAGAAACAAGACTGTGGTCCTGGCCCTAAAGAAAGCCTTTGTCCATTCAACAACACAGCTTTTCCCCCTCTCAGTATGCATTTCTGGGCAGCAGTTCCAATGATCTGCTCTGTCATCTCTTAGATAACACCATTGAATATGTATGCAATGTCCTAACATGACTGCCTCAGGAGACATGTTCTCGTTGTCTTGTCTTGGGATAAGAAGCACACCAGCGAGAAGCCAAATTACAGGCTCCTGAAAAAATGAGCATCTTGTCCTAGTTCCTTCTAGGGCTGTCCTGTGAGAGCCATCACCCCTGTTGTCCAGGTATGAAACCCACCAGGATGAATCACTGAGAGCAGCATTCTGGGTCACCGTTTAGTTGACCAAGGGGATGGTTGGCTAAGGGTGTAGGAAACATTATAGAGTGGAAAGGAAGAGAAATTCTGGATTGCACAAGAATTACTGTGGGAAGTTTAGGGAAAGACCTAAAGACAGGAAAGACAGTGCCATCTGTCCTGTCTTCTCATTAAACTTTATTTCTAATTCTTGTGAGAGTGAATCTCTTTTCTGTGTGAAGCACAGGGGTGTGAGTGCAGCAACTGGGGCAGGAGGTCAGGCAGCCCCTGTGTCATTAGTGTCAGCAACTGAGAGACCACAGTGACTGGACTCGAGTGTTAGTATGTATGTGACTGAGGAGGACTGCACCAGCACCTGGAATGGGGATGTGGCCTCAGGGGATCATATGTCCAGGTGCCTTCAGCTGGCAAGGCTGGTATCCAGGAGCAGATTGAGCAGACTGTCTGAGCCCAGCTGCTGCAGAGATCCACCCTGCACAGCTGCATATATAGACCATACCAGACTAGTTCAGTGGTCATCTAGTTCAAATGCCTGACTAATTCAGGGCTGACCAAAAGATAAATCATGTCATCAAGAGCATTGTCCAAATGCCTCTTAAGCACTGACAGGCTTGGGACATCGACCACTTCTCCAGGAAGCCTGTTTCAGTGTTTGACCACCTTCTCAGGAAAGAAATGCTTCCTATCCTCCACTCTAAACCTACCCTGAGGCAGCTTTGAACAATTCCCATCTGTCCCATCAAGAACTCAGCACCTTCCTCTCCACAACTCTTCAGGAATCGGCACAGTGCCATGAGGTTGCCCCTCAGACTCCTTGTCTCCAAACTAGGAAAACCCAGAGTCCTCAGTGGCTCGTCACAGGGCATGCCTTCCAGCCTCTCACCAGCTTTGTTTCCCTCCCTCCTCCAGAAGTGTTTGGGGACTTTCACACCTTTGTTGAATTGTAGGCCCCAGAACACACACTACTCAAAGTGAGGCCACACCTCTCTTGACTGGCTGCTCTTCCTGTATTTGATGTCTCCAGGAAGTGGTGCCAGGGCACACTGCTGGCTCCTCTGAAGCCTTCTGCTGACCAGCATCTCCAGGTCCTTTCTGCAGGGTTGCTCTCCAACCACTCCTCTCCCAATTTCTAGTGATGCCCAGAATTACTTGATCCCAGGTGCAGAATCTGTCATTTCTACTTGCTGAATTTCATCGCATTTCTCAATGTCCAATGCTCCAAACCACTGCGATCCCTCTGCAAGGCCTCTTGTTCCTCAAGAGACTCAGCAGCACCATGCAGTTAAGAAACATCAGAAAAGTTGCTAATGGTGTATTCAGCTCCTGCCTCCAGATAATCTCTCAAGACCCATGGATAGAACTCGTCAGGTCCCATGGATTTGTGCAATTTCATGATCTTTAGATGGTCTCAAACCTGCTTTTCTGCTACAGTGGGCAGATCGCCCTCCTCTGAGCCCCTGCCTTTGTTTTCTCTGACTTGGATGGTGGTGTGGCCAGAGCCCTTGATGGTAAAGACTGAGGAAAAACAGTCATTGAGTACCTCAGCCTTCTCCATATCTCATCAAGGCTCACCTTGAATATCCCCAGGGATGAGGCCTCAGCTACCTCCCTGGGCAACCAGTTCCATTTTTCCTCTATCCTCATGGTAAAGAATTCTTTTTCTAACATGCAATCTAGATCAGCTCTTCTCTAATTTAAAACCATTGCCCCTTGTCCTTCTGGGTGACATTCTGTCCCTCTGGCTTATCAACAGCACCACTCAGCTTGGTGTCATCTGCAAACTTGCTGATGGTGCACTTGATCCCGCTGTCTATATAGCTGATAAAAATATTAAACAGTACAGGACCCCTGAGGATCTGCATCTGGACTTCAAGCAATTGACCACATCCCTCTGGATGCAACCATCCTGCCAGTTTCTTATCCCCTGAACAGTCCACCCATCAAATCCCTGTCTCTCCAAGTTGGTGAGTAGGATATTGTGGGGGACCATACCAAAGGCCTTGCAGAAGTCCAGAGAGATGACATCCGCTTCTCATTACTTGAGTCTCTTTCTACCTTTTGCAAACCACAGAATCAATCACAGGTTTGTTCTGGTTGGAAAAGACCTTTAAGATCATCAAGTACAACCATTAACTCAACTCTGCAAAGTCCTGTGCTAACATCTATCCTAAGCAGCCACTCTGGATTGATGTGGTGCCGTTTTTGGGAGAAGGGCAGGGGCCCCAGGGGTGGCTTCTATGAGAAGCTGCTGAAAGCTCTCCCAGCTCCAAAATGTCCAGGCCTTCCTCTGGCTAATGTTGAGGCCATCAGTGCCATCAGTGACATCATCCATCAGTGACAATGGGCACACCTCTGCAATTAACACATTCAAGAAGGGGAAACAACCCGTTGTAAGGCTTGAAGGCAGAGGAGAGGGGGAAGAGATAGCAGTATCAGGAGAAAGAGCACTGCCAGAGTAGGGAGACCAAGGTTGGTGAGGGAGGAGAGGGAGAAGTTGCCCTGAACAGAAGTGCCTCTACATTCTGCAGTGAGATGACAGGCTGTCTCCTTGTAACCCAGGGAGGAGCACGATGGAGCAGTCTCTGAAAGATCATGGTGGAGCAGTTGCGAATCAGCCTGTGAAGGACCACAATGGAGCAGTTGTAGACCTGCAGCCCGTGGAGCACGTCAGAGCAGATCTTGTTGTAAGGGACCGGATGAAGGAACCATGTCCACAGGGAGCAGGGTACCAAGTCAGCTTTGCAAACTCCTGAAAAAATCCTCGTTAGCATTTTGAAAGGGTTTGCTGGAGAGCAAGGAGACATATCAGGGTCTGCATATGGCCTAGGGCCTTCAAACAACAGAGATAAGGACTGGAGAAAGAAGTGAAAGGAGGTCTACTCTGGTTGTTCAACCTGATATGTCTCTACCATGCTTCATAAATGAAACAGGCCTATATAATGAAGGCCTATGTTGGTGGCTTTGGGAGTTTCACTGACATCAGCCCTCCCACACTGGTTGGCCCAATGCTGGATCCAGGCCCCGTGACTGTAACTGTAACTCCAAGGTTACAGTTCTGCTGAACCTTCTCCTTGCATCTCCACAGAAAGAAACTATCATTTCATCATAACTGAACCCAAGATGGCCTCCAACCATCACATCACCCACAAGTCCTTCTCTGTTTACGAGCAGCAGGTCACATGAGGTGTATTCTTCAGATGGTTCCCTCAGCAGCTATGTTAGAAAGATCTGTACCACCCATTCCAGGAACCTCCAGGGCTGTTCCCTCTCTGCTGTACTTTATTTCCAGCAGACATTTGCAAAGGTGAAATTTCCCATGAGAACAAGGTCTTAGCTATTCTAAGAATGCTTCATTGGCCTCTCCATCCTTGTTGGATGCTCTAGACTCCCAACATGGTAGCTGCCTTGTTTCCTTTCCCTCTGATTCTTTTCCATTAATATTCCACCAGTCCTCACCATCATTAAGCTCTGGGCAATCAAAGCTCTCCCTAAAACACAGGACCACGCCAGTGCCTCTCCTGCCTGGCCTATTGCTACAAGTGGTACAAACTACTGAAGGAGGAGAATGGAGCCAGTTTGCAGAGCTGGAAGCCATCTAGCTGGCTGTAGACACTGGGGAAGGAGAAAAGGGGACAGTGCTCCATCTCTGTAATGACCCATGGATGGTGGCAAATGCCCCATGGGGATGGGTACAGTAAATGGGAGCAGAGCAAGTGGCAGCTTCTGGGCTGCTTCAGCCTGGAAAGATGCTGTGTCCCATCTCCGGAACTTGGTTGTAAAAGTACATACCATAAATGCCCACATAGCCAAGATTTAGGCTAGTGAAGAACACACAAAGAACCAGCAGGTGGGTCAGGTTGAAAAAGTTAGCAAGGCTCAGGTGGGTCTGATTTTGGCCTCATGAGCCCATCAAGGAAGAGGCTAAACACACAGGTGGCCTTGTGATGGAGGGGTGGACCTGAGCATGGACACTCTTGCACAGGTGATCCATGAACATGAAATGTGCTGCAATCAAGTAAGTGAAGCTAATCCCTAGAAAATACACAGAGATAGTTGTTTGACCTTGAACAAGACCTAAACCACAACCAGATCCATATTGTTTCCCAGCAACGGGACTGTAGAGGTTTCAGCATCACAATGATAGTCAAAATCTTCAAAAATTCAACCATTGTAGGGAACGCACAGAGAATGAGAAGATGAGGAATGATGACTCCTTATTAAAGGAGAAAAGGTAATTAACAAAAATGTCCCAGAGATGGCACCCAAAGAACAGCCGTATCTCCTCCATAGGTTGCTCATAAAAGAAACGGTAAGGCCTGTAGCTGCTGACAGTCTGCAGGAGGTGGCACCCGCAGGAGGGAGATGATGGCCATACTGACTGCAGGTCTGGGGTCAGTTTCACACAGCACAGCCCAGTGATGCCCTTGAGAAGAGTCCTGAGCTGACAATCAGCACAACAAAGAGCAAGGAAGGTGTGACATCCCACAGCTCTAAGAACAGGTCTGAGAGCTAACCAACCAACATGGTGACCAGCCACTGTTAAACCCATACAATGAAGAATTATATCTAGTTTGTTTTAACATGCTCTGATCAGACCTGTCTTTATCTCAGCCCTTTGTGCCCTATATTTACCACCAAAAATGACTGTGGTGGTTTAATCCCAGAAAGACACTAAGCACCACACAGCCACTCACTGGTGGGACAGCCTTACCTTTTATTGGCCTCAGCTGGAGACTATTTTCATTTGGATTCCCTGGCCCCCACCTCCCCCTTTCCTCTCTTCACTTGCAGAGCCTCTGGGCAAACCCAGCGTGGTGGGGCTAGGGCTGGTGGGAGGCACGGAGGGCATGGAAGGGCGTTCTTGATAGTAGTGCAGAAAGAAGCTGCCGTAGGAAAGAGAGGCTGCTGCAGGCTTTTGGAAAGGGATGCTTTTCATGCATTGCTCCTCTTGCCCCTAAGGGAAGGTGTCCTGCAGGCAGGGCAGGAATGGGCTCGCTGCCAGTGCCCCCATCCCCTCATTGTGTGACAGGACAATCGCTGCCAGCGCTCGGGGCTCCCCGCAGAGCCCCTGATGATGCTGGTGCCATGTGGGGTGGGTGGGTGGGGATGAGGTGACAGTGTGGGGACAGGAGTGAGCTGAACGAGCAGCAGCTGCTGGATGGAGGGTAGAAGTGGTAGCAGAAACAAGGTGATGGTGACAAGGTGCTGACAAAGTGGTGGAGGCACATTATCCCAGACCCTTCCCAGGGAGCCAGTAAGAGCAATGTTGTGTTTGGGGTGGTGAGGAGTAATGCTCTTCATGGAGTGATGGATCTCAAAGGTTTTTCCTCACTGTCCAGATCTTTTGAAGAGACACTCTTCACCAATACCAATTGAATATAAATTTCTAAACTGAAAACCACTAAAATAGAAATTTTCATTAATTTTTCTTTGATGGTCTTTGTTATCTTCCTCAACACTGGAACCTCTCCGATAAGCTCTGCAAGTCTTGAACACTAAAACATCACAGGGTGACTCATGGCTGGTGAGTACTGTAATGGGCCCCATGGTGCCAATGGGAATGAGTCCATGATCCTCAGTGTGGTATACATGTGGAACCAAAAATATAAAATATGCCTCTTGGATCAGTCTTTTTTTTTCTCTTCCCTTTTTGTTCACCCAGCTGGTAATTACCATATGTTTACCTCAAGGAATGCCTGACAGACACCTGGAAGATAAAAGGTTACTCATCAGGTCACCCAAACCTAGCAGGGTTCCAGGACACAAAGATAAGAAATTACTCATCCCAGGAAGCCTGGAGATTTGTATGTATCAGGGCCATCTTGAATGAAGGGACCGCCCTTTCTTTTTGGGGGATAAATTACCCTAGGAAAAGACGGGAAAGGTGGGCTTCTTCGGCTTGACGTCTCCTCAGCTCGTCACCCCGATTTCCAGCTACGAAAAGGCATAGCAGCGACTCAACGGCGAAAACCAGGAGCAACCCTCCAAACCAAGGCCTGGCCCTGCGTGGACGGTGATATTTTCTCTCTTTTGTTTCTCCTTTTATTACTCTTAACGACCATCGATTAAGGTGATTACTTTATACAAAAGGCCTTGTTGCTAGTAAAACCAGCTTTCCCTGTTTAGAAATAAACTCTTGTAACTAATTTTTAATCCAGCAGTCTGGTTAGTTTTTAATTCAAGCGTCATCTCTGAATCAGTGGCTGAATTTTCCTCATAATTAATATATAAAATAATACGTGGATCACGACACTCAGGTACTGACAGGAGACAGAAAAAAAAAACCTTTTAAGAAAATAAAGCAAAAAACAAAAAAAACAAATTATTTTGAAGTATTGATTGGCTCCATTGAGTCCCATTACTGACAAAGCGTCCCCAGAGACTTGTTAGAGAAGGTCACTGGAGGCGATGATTGCAGGGAGACAAAGATTCTGTAAAGGTGGCTCTGAAGCCACAGATATTTAATTATTTGTTTGTTTATGTATTTATTTATTTATTTATTTTATGTATCAGTAACGCCAAACTCTGAAAAAAAAAACCCCAAAAAAACTCTGAAAAAAACCCAAACGGCTACTGGGAGTGTGCTGCACAACTTTTCTGCTGGAGGGTCTCCGGTGAGGCCAATCAGCTGATAAGGGGGCGGCACCCAGCCTTAGCCACAAGGGATTTAAGTGACTGCCGGGAGCGCCAGCGACCCGGAGCGTGGTGAACAGGAAATTGACACGGCAGTTAGCGAGGCAGTTGGCGCAGGCAGAGCAAGCAGGAAGGGCACAGCCAGCAATGGTTTCAAACAAAGCGAAAGCTGTTGCTGTTGAGATGAAAGGTGCATCCACACAGATGGAACCCCTTAAGAGGAACTTGAAGATGGATGCAGCTATCCAGACCTCTGGCTGCACAGAGTGTTTAAGCCTGGTGTTAGCACCTGAGGACAGAGAGAATGGGATCTGTGTGCAATGCGAGGAGGTGAATGACTTGCTATGCATGGTGGCAGAGCTCAAAGAGGAGGTGGAGAGACTGAGAAGTATTAGGGACAGTGAAAGGGAAATTGATTGGTGGAGTCATACCCTTTCAACGCCGAAAGAAATCCAGGAGACGGTGAAGCCCTGCCCCTCCAGCCATCAGGCAGTTGACGCAAACCAGGGGGATGGGGGGGAATGGAAACAGGTCCGTCGTCGGAGAGATAAAAGAATTCCCTCCCAACCCCTACCATCTCCCCAGGTGCCCTTAGAGAACAGATATGAGGCCCTGGACTCAAAGAATCAGGCAGAGGACAGACAAGAGGAAGATCTGCCTGGAAGGTCTCCTGCTTGCCCCCTGTCTACCAGACAGGTTACAACTACAGCTACAAAGAAGAAAAGAAAGGTAGTTGTAGTTGGTGACTCCCTTCTGAGGGGAACTGAGAACCCTATATGTAGTGAAATGAGGCAACCAGGTGCCACTAATTGCCAGGTAGTGGGCATGAGCTTGTGTTAAGCCCACCTGTGCCTGGTTAAGGCAGGCTCTCCTCAGGGTGAGGCTCTGAAGAGTCTCAAACCCGCAGCATCAGCATTGCGGTACTGTGTCTTAGCCGGCTGCGCCACTCAAGCCTCACCCTGACGGCAATGAGCGCAAGTGGCACAATGAAGGTAGTACAACGCTCCAAGAGCCACTAACCTCTCTGCATACCTGCTCAGGACTGAGCTGAGCCTGTGCTTCGAGACTCACCTTTTATTGGCCCCCAGTCCTGCTCATGTGCAGTGGGGGCCCACCCTAACCAGGCACAGGTGGGCTTAACACAAGCTCACGCCCATTACCTGGCAATTAGTGGCACCTGGTTGCCTCATTTCACTACACCTATATGTTGACCGGACCCATTCTACAGGGAGGTCTGCTGCCTTCCCGGTGCCTGGGTGAGGGATATAAGTAGGAGACTCCTTCAGCTAATCTGACCCTCAGATTATTATCCACTGTTGGTAGTCCAGGCTGGCAGTGATGACATTAATGAAAGAAGTACCAGGGTGATTAAAAAGGACTTCAAGGCCCTGGGTCGATTAGTTCATGGGACAGGAGCACAGGTGGTGTTCGCCTCACTGCCTGCAGTAGAGGAGATGAACGAGGAGAGGAATAGGAAAACCTACCTCCTCAATAGGTGGCTAAGGGATTGGTGCCACCGGAGGAACTTTGGGTTTTTTGACCATGGGCCAAATTTCAGCATACCAGGTGGGCTGCATCTATCTAACAGGGGAAAAGGACTCTAGCCCATAAGTTGGTGGGGCTGATAAGGAGGGCTTTAAACTAGGTTTGAAGGGGGAAGGGGTTGAAACCGGGCTCTCCAGAAAGGAGCCCAAGGGTGGACAGCCCAGGTTAAGAGCCAAATCAGCAGCCAAGCTGAAGTGCATGTACACCAATGCACGCAGCATGGGCAACAAACAGGAGGAGCTGGAAGCCACTGTGCAGCAGGAAAGCTATGATGTAATTGCTATCACAGAAACGTGGTGGGATGACTCCCATGCCTGGAGTGCTGCCATGGGTGGCTACAGGCTCTTCAGAAGGGACAGGCAGGGTAGGAGAGGTGGAGGTGTAGCCCTATATATTAGAGAGTCTCTTGACTCTGTCGAAATTGAAGTCAGTAATAATAAGGTGGAGTGCCTGTGGGTCAGAATCAGGGGGAAGGCAAGCAAGGCTGATATCCTGGGAGTCTGTTACAGACCACCCAATCAGGAGGATGAGGGTGATGAATTATTCTACAAGCACTTGGCAGATGTTTCAAAATCATCGTCCCTAGTTCTCGTGGGTGACTTAAACCTACCGGACATCTGCTGGGAACTCCACATAGCAAAGAGGAGGCAGTCTAGGAGATTCCTAGAGTGTATAGAAGATAATTTGCTGCTCCAGCTGGTAAATGAGCCTACCAGGGATGGAGCCCCGCTTGACCTTCTTTTCACAAACAGAGAGGGGCTGGTGAGAGATGTAGTGGTCGGTGGACATCTGGGACTCAGCGATCATGAAATAATAAAGTTTTCAATATTCAGGGATACAAGGAGGGTCATCAATAAAACCTCTACATTGGACTTCTGGAGGGCAGATTTTGGCCTATTCAGAAGACTAGTCCAGAGTATACCCTGGGAAACAGCCCTTGAAAACAAAGGGGTCCAGGAGGCATAGACATAATTCAAGGAGCAAGTTTTGAAAGCACAGGAGCAGGCTGTTCCAGTGTGCCGAAAGGCAAGCTGGTGGGGAAGACGACCAGTCTGGCTGAACAGGGAGACTTTGAAAGAAATTAGGGTTAAGAAGAGGGCCTACTAATTATGGAAAAAAGGGCTAACTACTCAGGAGGAATTTAGGAATATAGTTAGGTTGTGTAGAAAAAAATTAGAGAGACAAAGGCACAGCTTGATCTGAATCTCGCCACCTCTCTGAAGGATGACAAAAAGTCCTTCTACAGATACATCAGCAGCAAAAGAAGGGGCAAGGAAAACATCCATTCTTTACTGGACATGAGCGGGAATATAGTTGTCAAAGATGGAGAAAAGGCTGAGGTATTTAACACCTTCTTTACCTCAGTTTTCAACAGAAAGACAGGTTACCCTGAGGACATCTGGCTTCTAGAGCTTATAGAAGGTGACAAGAATCTAAAAAGCCCCCCTGTAATCCAGAAGGAAACAGTCAGTGATCTACTGAGCTGCTTGGATCCCCACAAGTCTATGGGACCAGATGGGATCAACCCAAGGGTGATGAGAGAGCTGGCAGAAGAGCTCGCCAAGACCCTCTCTATCATCTACCAACAGTCCCAGCTCACTGGGGACATCCCAGATGATTGGAAGTTGGCGAATGTCACGCCAATCCACAAAAAGGGCATGAAGGAGGACCCGGAAAACTACAGGCCTGTCAGCCTGACCTCAGTGCCTGGCAGGGTTATGGAACAGATCATCCTCAGTGCAATCACACAGCACCTGCAGGATGGACAAGGGATTAGACCCAGCCAGCACGGGTTTAGGAAGGGCAAGTCCTGTCTGACCAACCTGATCTCCTTTTATGATCAGGTGACCCGCCTGGTGGATGAGGGGAAGGCTGTGGATGTGGTCTACCTGGACTTCAGCAAGGCCTTTGACACCGTCTCCCACAGCATTCTCCTGAAAAAGCTGTCAGCCCACAGATTGGACAGGGGCACTCTGCGGCTGGAGGGCCGGGCCCAGAGAGTGGTGCTGAACGGTGCTGCATCCAGTTGGAGGCCAGTCACTAGTGGTGTCCCACAGGGATCAGTGTTGGGCCCAGCTCTGTTCAATATCTTTATTGATGATTTAGATGAGGGGATTGAGTACATCATCAACAAATTAGCAGATGACACTAAGCTGGGGGGAAGTGTTGATCAGCTGGAAGGCAGGAGGGCTCTGCAGAGGGACCTGGACAGACTGGAGAGTTGGGCTGATTCCAACGGGATGAGGTTCAACAACCCCAAGCAGAGCTACAGGCTGGGGACAGTGGTTGGAGAGCAGCCAGACAGAGAGGGACCTTGGAGTTTGGATTGACAGGAAGCTGAACATGAGCCAACAGTGTGCCCAGGTGGCCAAGAAGGCCAATGGCATCCTGGCCTGTATCAGGAACAGCGTGGCCAGCAGGTCCAAGGAAGTGATTCTGCCCCTGTACTCAGCGCTGGTGAGGCCACACCTCGAGTACTGCGTCCAGTTCTGGGCCCCTCAGTTTAGGAAGGATATTGAGGTCCTGGAGCAGGTCCAAAGGAAGGCAACTAGGCTGGTGAAGGGACTCGAGCACAGATCCTATGAGGAGAGGCTGAGGGAGCTGGGACTGTTCAGCCTGGAGAAGAGGCGGCTCAGGGGAGACGTCATCACTCTCTACAACTACCTGAAAGGAGGGTGTAGCCAGGTGGGAGTTGGTCTCTTTTGCCAGGCAACTCTCAGCAAGACAAGAGGGCACGGTCTTAAGTTGTGCCGGGGGAGGTTTAGATTGGACATTAGAAAGAATTTCTTTACCGAGAGGGAGATCAGACATTGGAATGGGTTGCCCCGGGAAGTAGTGGATTCTCCGTCCCTGGAGATATTTAAAAAGAGACTGGATGTGGCACTCAGTGCCATAGTCTAGTAACTGCAGCAGTAGTGGTTCAAGGGTTGGACTTGATGATCTCTGAGGTCTCTTCCAACCCAGCCATTTCTATGATTCTATGATTCTATGAAAATGAGGCAATGGGAAATTAGAGGCCATCCCTCACTTTTGGGTCAGGACTCATCCTGGGGGCAGTGGGGTGTGAAGATGAGCAATAAAACTAGGAAAAATGCACAACACCTCCCAACTACCCCAAGAATAATCAAGAAGCAAACCAAGTGCAGAGCATCAACATAAACTTCTGCCTGGTGGTGGTGATACAGTGACCTTTTCTAACGTCACCTTTCCAAGCACAGGCTTTCCAGAAAAAGGCCATTCCCATTCCTCTCCAATTGTCCCCTTCTCCTACTCTTTGTTCATTCAGATGCCTCTCCCCTGGGTGCTGCTTTGAGCAGCAGGTTGTTCAAAGCTTGCCTGTCTTTCAGCAGCCTGATTGTCCCTTTAGCCACCTCTGTCATGATGATCACATCTCTCTTTTACCATCTGTCTCTCTAAACCATTTCTCATCAGATTCTTCTTCACTTTCTCTGTTGGACTTTTCTTGGCTTGCACAAAGGAAAACTCCTGCTGTGCCCATGTGCAGTCAGTTCTCTAAGGAGAGCAGGTGGGAGGTGGTGCAGTGGAGCTGTAACCTCCATCTGCAGAGAGGAGTGGATAAGTCTGATGCAAGGACCAGGGATGGGAGTCCCTGGAGTCTCAGGTGGGACAGGAAAGGAATGGTGGGGCTGGGGAGGTGAGAAGTTGCGCACACATTTTCAGCTCTCAGGGAACTTCTATCACCTCTTCTCTAAACTGAAAATCACGAGATGATCTGTTTAAATATTAAAAGAAGAACAAAACAAGAAAGTAAAAAAAAAAAAAAAACCGAATAATTTTTCATTAATCACAGTATGAAATGTTCCTCTTTAAATGCAGTGGGAAAACCTCTCCAATTAGCTGTACAAATCTTGTAGATGTGAAGAATATCCCATGGAGAGCCATGGCCTTTTAGTGCTCTCTGTATTTCCATGAGCCCCATGATGTATTTGGTGCTGAGTCCATGATCTTCAGGTGCTGAGAGATGAATGAACAAACTGCTCCAGGAGTCAGAATGGAATCTGAAAGTACCTCGAAGCATTGATTGGCCCCACTGAGGGCCATTGCTTCCAGAGCCTCCCCATGGCCTTTTTAGAGCACAGGCAAAGGCTCTGTAAAAGTGGCTCTGAAGAAACAGATATGTACTCATTATTATTTTTAATATTCTTTATTACTTTATTCTTTGTTATTTTTACTAAGCAGTGAGGACACTCTCTGAACTCCAGGAAAGGGGAAGGCAGAGCCTATCCCTCTCTCCACTCTGGTGAGACCCCACTGCAGTGCTGGGTCCAGTTCTGGAGCCCCGAGCACAAAAAGGACCTGGAGCTGTTAGAACAAGTCCAGAGGAGGCCACAAAGATGATCAGAGGGCTGATCATCAGGAGGTCCATAGGACAGCCTTATCAGGTCTAATCAGGGCTTGTTGGGAAACGGCGAGGGAAAAATAATGCAACCAATATGGTTGATAAACAGGCTTCAACTTTATTGCGCAGTAACTTTTACTTATATAGTGTTTCTGTGACCACACCCCCGTCACCAAACATCAACATAACGTTTTATTGGACACCCAGTGTGTTTACCTGTAGCACAGCAAATCCCTGGTGCAGGTATCACAGGATTGTGGGCCGATCTCATTGGTCCCTCAAACATGGGGTTGGGCATGGAAAAGGGGTCACACCCCCTACCTTTTGGGAACATTTGAGAGCATTCTACGACAAGGGCTGGCTTTGAAGTAAGGGAAGGTTTCTCAGGATTTAGTAATTTAGGGCTTGCAAAGCTGCAGGGGTGGAGATGAAACAAGCTAACTGGCAGATGTGCTTGAGTGTCTTGATGCAGAGCAAGTTTTGAGTTTTTGGTCCATTTTTTCAGATGATGCCCCTTGGTTCTCCCCCTCCCATCATGCACAACCAGGAAGGACCTGGCTCCATTTCTTGCTGATACCAAATGAGTTATCACAGAATCATAGAATATGCTGGGTAGGAAGGGACACTTCAGGATGATCAAGTCCAACTCTTGTCCTGTGTAGGGTACTCCCAGGATCACACCATGAGCCTGAGAGCATCATTCAAACACTTAGACTCAGTCAGGAGTCATTGCTTAGAAGTAATGAAGTTGTTCCATCGCTCAACTGCCCTTTGTGGAAAAACCTTTCCCTGATATCCAACCTAAACCTCCTCTGCTTAATTTTATAGCCTTCCTATCATTTTCGCAAGTCCTCTCATTGGTCACAGGAGTGAAGAAATCAGAATCAGCCCCATCTCTTCCCCTTGTGAGGATCCATAGACTGCAATGGGGTCTCCCCTCAGCCTCCTTTTCTCCCAAATGAACAATCCAAGTGACTTCAGTTGCTCCTCATAAGTCATCCCTTCCAGACCCTTCACCATCCTTGTTACTCTCCTTTGGACACCCTCCAACGCCTTGATGCCTTTTCTATACTGGAGTGCTCAAAACTGCACACGGTACTCACAGTGAGGCCGTACCGTACCAGTGCAGAGTAGAGCAGGACAGCCACCTCCCTGGGCTGGCTAGTGACACTGTGCTTGATGTACCCCAGGACATAGTTGGCCCTCCTGGCTGCCAGGACACACTCCTGTCACATGTCTAGTTTGCTCTGCACCACAGCCCCTGCTGGCAGTGTCCCCATCCATGGCTATGCAGGGCCAGTTACACACCCATGGCTTTCTCTGCCAGGGTTTCACTTGCCAGCCCAGAACAGCTCCCTCCAGGCTCTCCCACCTTCCCTCCCCTCTCTCCCAGCACAGCCCAGTTGCTGCTGGATTCACACCAGTGCCCACCCCAGACTGCTCTGGGCAGTCCCAACACAGCCCCAGCCCCTCTGAAGGGCACAGCAGCTCATGAGGGGGCAGAGAGAGCTCAGAGCCCCAGATGGGTGACCATGCATGGCACAAGGAGCAGGAGGCACCCTGTGTCCCCTGCTCTCCCTCCAGGAGATCCGCAGAGCTCTGCAGCCCCTTGGGGCACTCCCCTCTCCCCAGCCCAGCACAACAGCCCTGGCCCTTGTGCTCCTCAAGAGCTCTGACTGCTCCAGGCACAGAGCAGCCTTCCCAGGGCTGCTGCAGCCAGGGAGGGGTTTTCACTTCCCATTCATTCCTGATACATAGAGCAGAGAAAGAAGAAAAAAAAAAAATTCCTGAGGTACATTTATTTCACTTTAATCCAGTGGAGGCTCTCCATTTACACAAAGTTTCTTTCTCGGCCATAAAAGATGGGTGGATAGTAAAGTAGGAAGGATGAATAATGACGTTACATTCCCTTCCCATTCATTCCTGCTGCACTTAGGAGGGATCTCAGAGAAAAAAAAATGTTGAAGGTTCATTTATTTCACTTAATACAAGCCACTACCCTATTAACATAAAGTTACTGTATCACACAAAATAGGTGGAAAATGAGGAGGGGAATACTACCGATATTTCTTTAAAAAGAATAGCTTACAAGGGGGAAAAAGGGAAAAAAAAGGAAAAAGAGAAAAGACAAACTTGATAGTTCATGGCATACACCTGCAGCCAATTGCAGATGAAGTCAGGCAGTCTATATCAGTCATCAGCTTCCTCAGAAAACCCTTGAGCTCCTGGTTCCTCATGTTGTAGAAGAAGGGGTTCGATACTGGAGGAACCACCAAGTACAGAACTGCCACCACCAGGTCCAGAGATGGGGGAGAGATGGAGGGAGGTTCAGGAAGGCAAAGATGGCTGTACTGATAAAAAGGAAGACGACAGCCAGGTGAGGGAGGCATGTGGAAAAAGCTTTGTGCCTTCCCTGCTCAGAGGAGATCCTCAGCACAGCCCTGAAAATTGCCACTTATGACATCACTATGAAAACAAAACAGAAAAAGGCTACACAAGGACTGACCACAAGAAGCCCAAGTTCCCTGAGGTAGGAGTGTGAGCAGGAGAGCTTGAGGATCTGGGGGATTTCACAGAAGAACTGGTCCAGGGCATTGCCCTGGCAGAGGGGCAGGGAAAATGTATTGGCTGTGTGCAGAAGAACACTGAGAAACCCAGTGTCCCAGGCAGCTGCTGCCATGTGGACACAAGCTCTGCTGCCCAGGAGGGTCCCGTAGTGCAGGGGTTTGCAGATGGCCATGTAGCGGTCGTAGGACATGATAGTCCGGAGATAAAACTCTACTGAAAGAAGGAAGACAAAGAAGAAAAGCTGTGCAGCACATCCCTTGTAGGAGATGTCCGTGTTATCCCAGAGGGAATTGGCCACGGCTTTGGGCAGAGTGGTAGAGATGAATCCCAGGTCGAGGAAGGAGAGGTTGAGGAGGAAGAAGTACATGGGGGTGTGGAGGTGGTGGTCACAGGCGATGGTGGTGATGATGAGGCCGTTGCCCAGGAGGGCAGCCAGGGAGATGCCCAGGAAGAGCCAGAAGTGCAAGAGCTGCAGCTCCCGCCTGTCTGCAAATGCCAGGAGGAGGAACGGGCTGATGGAGCTGCTGTTGGACATCGGCTGCTTTTAAAAGGCATGGAGAGCTGTTTGAAGAGGAAACACAATAATTTAGGAGACAATTCTATGAAAAAATCCCCCTCTCAATCCTACAAAGATGCAATTTTCTTCAGCCATGGTTGTTGCTGTCTCTGTCAAGAGGCCAGGGACTCTTAACAGGCTGCCAAGGAGTTGTCCCAGCTCTGCAACAGGGGCTTAAAGAGAATTGTGGGGACAGGGGGCAATCCTAGAGTGGACATTTTTCATATGTGATTGTTAGTGATGCCAAAGGCATTTCAGATACTCTCCTCCCTGCATAAAAGATTCCTGACAAGAAAATGCAGTTTTAGAAGTTTGGGGGTTTTTTGTTAGAGCTTACCCCATCTCCTCTGGGGAGTGTTCTTGTGTATCAGAAACCCTCAGCATTGCTGCAGCACTCAGGCAGAACAGAGTGAGCAAAGAGCATTGCCTGCAGCTGCATGCAGAGAAGGGGGAGCTGGGCTGTGTCTCTGTCTCTCCCTGCTGAGAGCAGAGGGACCCAGCTCAGAGCACTCAGTGTCTCAAGGTCACAGCACCCCGTTTCCAGCCCAGGACACAGGAGGCTCATTGTGCCCCATGGAAGGCAGCTCACAGTTTGCACAGACGCCCCAAGGAGACAGCCCAGGGATGGAATGAGGGCATCTGATGAAGGGAGGTCAGCTCCCTGCCCAGCCTCACTCAGACTGCACTGCCCAGAGCTTCCCAGGGCAGAGCACAGCTGGACACCTCCTTGCCTGAAACCATCTGCATGGGAGGAGCCACAAGAGCTGTGCCTACAGCTGAAACTCCTGGTCCCAGCCTGACATCAAAAACAAGAGCAGCTGAGGGGGGCATGGAGAGAGGCAGAGGGGCACTCAGGAAAGCCTTTCCCTCCCCCAGCAGTGCACAACCCCTCCCAGATGGTGATAATGCCTGGCAGGCACCTCCAGCCCGTGGGCAGGGGGAGGTGGGAACATGGCAGCACAGAGTGACTTAAACAGATGGAGGAGGAGGTGCCCAACACCCCAGACCCCAGGGGCTGGCTGAGGGCTGTGCTGTCACACAGACCCTGATAAACCTGGGAAGGTGATGCTGGATATATCTTTGAGGTAAAGGAGGGTGAAAGCACTGGATGAGGTTCCTAGCACACAGGAGGGTTATGGTGAGGGATTCACAGCCCCTGATCTCACCTCCCCAGATGAGGTTTCCTCCCACCCTAACAAGAGAAAGTGGAAGTGCAGCCTGAGGAAAGCCAAGCTTCCCATCAGGAATCTGTCCCCTGAGAGTGTATATGAAAATCCCCTGCAAAATACTGTGGGTATGATCTGGATCCGAGAGCAGTGCTGTCCCACAGAACCCTTTCAAAACGAGAAGGACCCTACCCTATGCTCCCTGTCTCCTGCCAGCCACAGCTTCTGCCAGCACCAGGGAGCTCCCTGGGCATGCTGAGAGCTGTCCCTGGCAGGCAGGCAGCAGAGTCCCTGCCCCAGCACACAGCCCCTGGGCTGCAGGACACAAGTACACTGAAGTACAGCCAGCCCTGGGCACCCCTGCCAGCACACACCCCCTCAGCCCCTGCAGCCATCCCCAGCAGAAGGCAGCCCCATGCCCTCTCTCTCTGACGCTGCTCCAGGACAGCCCTGCTCTGCCAAACCTTTTCCTCCTGCCCACCAAAATCCTCCAGATGGATCCCATCAGCTGTGGCACAGGCGACCACCTGGAGAAGACCCCCTACAGGAAGCCCAGCTTCACTGCCCTGCAGCCAGAGGTTCACCATGGCAGAGGCTAAGATTTCTCCCCCAGGCAGCTCTCAGCTCTCCTCCCAGCCCAGGCTGCCTTTTTCCTCTCTCTCCCTCCTCTCCCCTGCCCTGCTTCCTGCAGGCAGTGCCCTCAGCCCTGCTGCACTCTGCAGAGGAGCTGCTCCTGCCCAGATCTCTCTCTCTGCAGCACTCTCTGCTTGCCAGCAGCTTTCTCAGTCTCAGGAGCCTGGCCCAGCAGCCACTTGCTCAACTCTCTCGGGGCTCCCTCTAGCCCTCCCTGGGTCTCCCCAAGAACCCAATGTGACACACACTGAAGTCATTGCTCATGTCCCCTCCCTCCTTTCGAGCACAGCCAGTTCCCCTCTAGAGACACAATTTCTACTTCTCCCACTCTCCCACAGGACACCCAGGCAGTGCCAGGGGGAATCTCCTTTCCCTCCTCTTCCCCTGCAAGCCACGGGTGCCACTGGAGGTGCCAGGGGTGGTCCAACCTCAGTCAGGGCAGCCTCTCAATTGTGGTGCCAAGCAGAGCCCTGTGGGGGCTACAGGAAATGTCAGAGCACTCCAGCACAACCACCTGCTGCTGGCACAACAGCACAGGACTGTAACAACCCATGGCCTGACCCAGACAACAGCCACAGGAGATTCCATCTCCCAGGCCAGAGTTTCCCTTTGAGGGAAAAGTTACCCTCTGAGGGTAAACAAAGAGTGACAGCCTCCTGAGACCATCCAAATACCTCTTGATCAGATTAACATGAAATTACACTCAAGGTCTTTTTCTGTACAGTCATAATATCAGTTCTGTTCCTCTAACAATTAAAGTTTTTTTTCAAGCAAGATTTAGGGATCACAAATCGCTCATAAGTATGTATGAATATATATATTAAAAAGGCACAAAAATAGATACTTCATTGTTCAGGCTGTGCAATCACAAAGGCTGATTGCTTGGATCACAAAAACCACATACTCAAATGACATCTCAACAGTCCAATCCCCTCACCCCATGAGTCCAAATATCCTAAGGCATCATGATGTCATAAGGCAATATCATAAGGCAATGATATCATGATGGCTACAAGCTTAGCATCTTCACTCCAGCTTCTTCAATTCAGGAAGTGGTGAATTTAGTTCTCCAAACGCATTTCTAATTCAATTGTTCAGGAAGTGCACTTTACAACTGATGTGTTTTAGTTCACTAAAACTGCACTCCAAATCAGAGACTTTTTGGTTTCATCACATGCAGTAACATTATTCGCTATGCACAGTGATCACAAACTTCACAATAGTAGAGCATTACAAAACCAAAAAAGAATGGAAAATTTACACAAATGCAGCACAATTACAAATACAAAAAGAACACATAATTTATTTTGTCTCAGTTTTGGTTGTTCTGTAAAGTTCGGCAACCTTCATATATCCCATAATCATGGATAAGTTTTCCATATTAACTGCATTCCATTTTCACATATACCCTTGCCATACATGTATCTACTTTTGTTACTCAGCTAGTAAATTTCCAGGAGACTCCCTAAATTTATTGCTTTGATATTTCTACTACTTCTATTCTTCTACTTCTGTAAAATCATTGCATATGTTTCTTTAAACTGCTACTTCTATTTCTCTAAAACTACTGCTTCACAAGAAATCAATCAATCAAGAAAGCAAGGAAGATGTTCTGGGGCTTTCATCTTGATTCTTTTCTACTGAGCTCTCTCGTTCAATCGTCATGAAAAACTATTGGAGTTTTTATTGTCTTACTTCAGGAGACAACTGAGAGAAGCCTTACTGCAAGCTGCTCGAGGTGTCCCATCACATCACCCATGGTGTCACAGAGGTTTCAGGAGAGCTAATAAAGCATATCTCCTTACAGGCAAGGAGCAGTAACGCTCCTCTGAAGAGCTGTGCCAGCTCCTGGAGTCTACAGGCATCTACAAGGTGGTGAAGGGGCTGGAGAACAAGTGTTCTGAGGAGAGACTGAGGGAATTGGGAATGTGCACTTTGGAGAAGATGAGGCTGAGAGGAGAGCTTCTTGCTCTCTACAACTCCCCGAAAGGAGGTGGTGTTGAGGTGGGTTCTGGCCTCTTCTCTCAAGTGAACAATAAGAGGACAAGAGGACATGGCCCGAAGTTGCACCGGGGAGGTTTAGGTCAGATCTGAGGAAGAATTTCTTTCCTGAGAGAGTAGTTAGGTGTTGGAACAGTCTGCCCAGGAAGGTGGTGGAACCACCATCCCTGAAAGGATTTAAAAACCATGTAGTAGAGACGATCCTGCTCTGTTGCTGTCAGCATTGTCCTGCAGTCTACTGCCTCCCTCTTTTAATGCTCCCTCAGCTGCACACCCAGCCTTCTGTGCAGGAAAAGTGTCCAGGATCCCATCCTGCCACGTCCGTTTAGGAGGGCATCTTAATTGTAAATAGTTTTCTGGATTTTCCTTATTTGGTAAAAAAAACTTCATGATGCTAAAACAAATATTAAATCTCAAATTTTGGATAGGACATTGTCCTGGTTTGGGCCAGGATAAAGGTGATTTTCTGTCTTGTACTTTTGCTTTAAGCTAAGTCTCTCCTAAGTAGTTGCACTTGCTGAAATTAACAGCAAGTTTCTCAGATAGTGTGTGCTTCTAGGACTGATAACACTCGATGTTTATAGTTACTGCTAGAGACTGGTATGCAGAGCCAAGGACACTGCTCAGCTCTGAGGAAAACATTTTACCCTTTCAGAAGGAATAAAGAGGTCCCACCTGCAGCCCTCCTTTGGGGAGGAATGGACAAGATAGATGCCAGAATTGACCAAACAGAGTATTCCATCCCATATACGTCATACTCATAAATTTGAGGCATCACGAGGGACAAGCCATGATTTCCTGCTTCCATCTTCCGGCTGCCTGCCCTTCCTGCCCTTCCTGCTTCCCTTCCTTCACCCGGCATCCTGGAAGGATTCCGTCCGTTCGCCTGCCTGTGGTCCTGATCCGCGCCAGCCTGTATCTGTGTGTTCCTGCCTCCAGTTCCCGACTGCTGCCGACTCCAGGAGTCCAGCCTGGACTTTCCCAGGGCTGCCCTGCAGCCTCGGTGGTGATGTGAGAGTTATTGGGGGAAAAGGGGGGAGGAATGGGGTATCCATTTTCCTGTAGATTTGTCTATATTTAGTAATTTTTCCTATTTATCATTACTGTTTCATTAAAGTTGTGTAGTTTAGTTTCCAACCCATAAGTCTCTCTCCCTTATTCTCTCTCCTTTCTTTATCAGGGAGGAGAGAGAGATTAATAGAGAGTATCTGTTACTCGGTTTTATTGCCGGGCCAGTGTTAAACCGTGACAGATTTATCTGCGCCCAACGTGGGGCCAGAGCTAATTGGCTTGAGTCCAGTTCAAATTTTGACCAATTTGCAGGAATAGTTTTATTTCCAACTCCAGTGGAAGAATGGCTTCACTGAGTGGGAATCAGACCTTTTCCTTTGGAAATTTCACAGGGTCGGAGATTAAACCAATCATGCCTTACCTTTGGTAGTTAGGGTATGTGATCTGCTTATTCGCAGCTGGAATTGCTGTTAATATGTGGTTTTCCTTTCATAAGAGCTGCTTAATAACCTTCGTTGCAGTATGGTCCTCAATATTGATGTATATCATGGTGCATTGTGCAGTGGTGTTTCATACAAGGATTAAGAACTTTGTTGGTAATTACATTTTCCACCTTCTTTTGAGGAAATATACCACTCTTGGGCTGAGTTCAATGGATTCTAGTCAAAATGGCATTATGATTGTTATAGTTTTGAACCTCCTGATTCTTGTAGGCATTGTTGTTCAGGTGTCTGTGAATATTCTCATGTACTATCATATGTTGGTGAGGAGTAAGACAACTACAACAAGGGGAACGAGCACACCTCGTAAAGAGAGCACCCGCACTCCTGCCTTCGCAGCCGCTTCTCGCCCCCCCTCACGCAAGGGCACAACTCAGATAAGGCCGGCGAGCATTGCCAGCGTATCTGCTACAGCTGCATCTACTGTCTCTACCCCCACAGACACTGCTGCTGCTCAGAAAACAAGCCCTGCTGCTGCTACTGCTGCAGACACCACAGCCTCTCCCCCTCAGCCCACACAGTTACTTTTTGACCCTGTAACTAGGAGAAAAGGAAAACAATGGAAATCAGAAATGAGCCTTAACCCTTCCAAGTCTGAACGAGATGACCAGGTGTGGTATACATGTGGAACTGAAAATATAAAATATGCCTCTCGGTCCAGTTTTTTTTCCTTCACCCGGCTGTCTGGTGGAGAATGCGGGCAACCTGCAGAAAACCTAGCTGGCACAGAAACTGCAAGAACATTCTCCCTGTAAGGTATGATCAACAAGCTCTCTGGACAGGAAACCCCTGAGCAGAAGGAAGCCAGGAGGATGGAATCCCATGGTATGGAATCCCACGGAGGAACCAGAAGAAAAAAAAAAAATAAAAAAATAAATTAATTAAAGTAAAGTATAAAGTATGGAATCCCACGGAGGAACCAGAAACCCATGAGGAACCAGAAATCTCTTTGGAAAACCCTGAGCAGAGGGAAACCAAGCCAGAAGAGCAGATACAGGAGGGAGAATAATAACTAGAAGAACAATTTGCAGAGACTTTGTGAAGAGTGCTCAGACAACTTGCAGAGACTTTGCCAGAAAGGGGCTGACATCGAGCGAATATATGGGTATGCTTAATTCCCCTTAAAGAAGGTTGAAAGAAAGAAGGTTGAGAATTCTCCCCAAAATACGTGTAAGGGTTGAGAATTCTCCCTAAAAATATATGTAAAATAAGTTATATGTTATATGTAAGTTATATGTTTAAATCTTGTAAGTTATATTTTTGTGTAAAAATCCTCTAACCTCTCGGCGCCTCCTCGATGCTCTTAGTTGAGTGTCCCGTGGGGCCCGAAGAAAAATCCTGTAAGTGTATTCTTGTGTATAAAAAATCGTGCTATGTAAATGTCTATGTAAAAAAAAAAAAAAAAAAAAGGGGGGGAAATGTAGTGAGACAGGACCAGGTGCCCTGAGTTATTGATGAGTGGGTGTGGGTTCACCTGTGTCTGGCCTCCCTCCTGAGCATGTGCAGGAGCACGGGGCCAATAAGAGAGCAGCTGACACCCACAGAGAGAGCTCTCACTCTTCAGTGACGATGGAGAAGCCCACAGCTCGAGGAGCCCCAGGAGCAGGCAAGAAGGGGTAGATCCCGAGGCCACAGGAACAGCCCTAGGACATCGTCCAGGAATGGGCTAAACCCCGAGGCCTCAGGAGCAGCCCTAGGGGCAAGAATGGCTCCTCCCGCAACACGGCTGGTAAATACCATATGTTTATCTCAAGGATTGTCTGACAGACACCTGGTCGCCCAAACCTAGCAGGGTTCCAGGAAACAAAGATAAGAAATGACTCATCCCAGGAAGCCTGGAGATTTGTATGTATCAGGGCCATCTTGAATGAAGGGACCCCCCCCTTCTTTTGGGGGATAAATAACCCTAGGAAAAGACGGGAAAGGTAGGCTTCTTCGGCTCGACGTCTCCTCAGCTCGTCACCCTGATTTCCAGCTACGAAAAGGCATAGCAGCGACTCAACGGCGAAAACCTGGAGCAACCCCAGCCCGAGGAACCAGGAGACTCTCCAGCCTGAGGCCTGGCCCTGTGTTTTGTTTCTCCCTTTGTTACTCTTAATGACCATCGATTAAGGTGATTACTTTATACAAAAGGCCTTGTTGCTAGTAAAAGTGGCTTTCCCTGTTTAGAAATAAACTTTTGTAACTAATTTTAAATCCAGCAGTCTGGTTACTTTTTAATTCAAGCGTCATCTCTGAGTCAGTGGCTGAATTTTCCTCATAATTAATATATAAAATAATACGCAGATCGCGACACCAGGTGATAGAGGAAATAGAGGATACTGCCTCTCCTCATAGAGCAGCTAGAGCAGACTCTAAAGCAGAGTCAGCTGAGGACTCAGACTCAGAATATGCTCAGTCCTATTCCATGAGAGACTTGCATACTCTGAGAAAAGACTACAGCCGTTTTTCAGGTGAACCACTCCTCTCTTGGTTACTCCGATGCTGGAATGAAGGGGCTGCTACCATAACATTAACTCAGAAGGAAGCCAGGCAGTTGGGATCCCTGGCCAAAGAAGCAGGTATTGATCGGGCATTTGGGGAAAGGGATGGAACTACCAGCCTATGGAAACGACTCTTGTCAGCTGTAAGGGAGAGATATCCCTATAAAGAGGAAATAGACTGCCCACAGGTCAAAGCAGCCAAACTTGGAAAAGCTATCAGGTATCTGGAAGAATTGGCTGTATGAGACGTGATCTATAATGATGATGACATTGAAGGTCCTTATCACGTACCGTGCCCTAGGACTATGATGCAAAGGTTTGTGCATGCTGCGCCACCACCTTTTAACCACACACTGTCAGTAATGCCATGGGTTCCTGCAGATGTGGATGCAACTGTGGGTGATGTGATTAAAACAGTACGAGAGTGTGAAGATGCTTTCATAGCCCCTTGTCGGGCCTGGGTCTCAGCTATAAAGAGAACATCTGAGAAACTGCAGTCACCTTTTTTCCTCAGATAGGAATAGGATGCCGCATTGCAGCCATTAAGAGGAGACGCCCTCCTATGAGACGGAATGGAGAGAAACAGAATTCAGCAAGAGGAATCCTATGGGCACTCCTGTGTGAGTATGGAGAGGACATGAAAAAGTGGGACCAGAAACCTACTGCTGTCCTAGAGGAGCAAGTTTGTAAGTTGCTGAATAAGACGAAGGCAAAAGGAGGTCCTTCTAAAAAAGATGGCTGCTCAAATCTCCAGTGTGGAGTTACCCAATCCAAATATGCTGGTGACTCAAGATCCCTGTACATCAGGTGTGATTACTGGGGATGCAAACTCCAGAAATGCAAATACTGATAATGTTGTATGTGCTCAAGCTTAGACATGCCCTTCCCTCCAGCCAGGTGGAGGAGAGTGAAAACCGAATCTATTGGATTATGTGGATTCGATGGCCTGCACACTAGAGCCACAAAAGGATAAAGCCTTGGTGGACACTGGTGCACAGTGCACCCTAATGCCATCGAATTAGAAAGGGACAAACTCCATCACTATTTCTGGACTGATGGGGATCTAAAGAACTGACTGTTGTGAAGGCTGATGTGAGCCTCACTGGAATAAAGTGGCATAAACACCTGATAGTGACTGGTCCAGATGCTCCGTGCATCCTTGGCATAGACTACCTCAAGGGAGGTGATTTCGAGGACCCGAAAGGGTACCGGTGGTCCTTTGGTACTGCAGCTATTAAGATTGAGAATGCAGAATGGCTGTATGCTTTATTTGGCCTTTCAGATAAATCCTTTGTAGTGGGATTGCTGAGAACTATAAACCAGCGGGTGTCAACTGCTACTTCACTAGTGCATCGAAGAGAATATTGTGTCAACAGAGATGCTGTGATCCCCTTTCACAAGCTGATCCGGCAACTAGAGAGCCAAGGAGTGATCGGCAAGACTCACTCACCCTTCAACAGTCCTGTATGGCCAGTGCGAAAGCCTAATGGAGAGTGGAGGCTGACAGTGGACTATCGTGCCCTGAATGAGGTTACACCGCCACTAAGTGCTGCTGTGCCGGACATACTAGAACTTCAGTATGAGCTGGAGTCAAAGGCAGCCAGGTGGTATGCGACTATTGACATTGCTAATGCATTTTTTGCTATTCCTATAACACCAGAACGCAGAGCAGTTTGCTTTCACCTGGAGAGATGTCCAGAACACTTGGAATCGACTGCCCCAGGGGTGGAAACACAGTCCTACCATCTGCCATGGACTGATCCATGATCCCTTGGAAAAGGGTGGAGCTCCAGAACATCTACAGTACATCGATGACATCATTGTGTGGGGTGACACAGCAAAGGAAGTCTACGAGAAAGGTAAGAAGATAATTGAAATCCTTCTAGAGGCTGGTTTTGCTATTAAAAGGAGCAAGGTCAAGGGACCTGCACAAGAGATACAGTTTCTGGGGGTTAAGTGGCAAGATGGATGTCGCCACATCCCAATGGACGTGATTAACAAAATAACAGCTATGGCCCCACCAACTACCAAAAAGGAAACTCAGTCCTTCTTAGGAACTGATGGTTTCTGGAGGATGCATATTCCTCTTTATAATCAGATTGTGAAACCTCTCTATGAGGTTACTCGGAAGAAGAAAGACTTTAAATGGGATTTAGAAAAACAAGATGCTTTTGAGAGTATTAAACAGGAGATTGTGCAGGCAATGGCCCTCGGACCAATTCGAACAGGGCCAGACATCAAAAATGTGCTTTACACTGGAGATGGTGGTGATGGTCCTTCATGGAGCCTCTGGCAGAAAGCCCCAGGAGAGACTCGAGGCCGGCCTCTAGGATTTTGGGGTCGAAACTACAAAGGCTCCGAAGCCAACTACACAGCCACTGAAGAAGAGATACTGGCCACATACGAAGGAGTTAGAGCTGCTTCAGAAGTGATTGGTACTGAAGCACAGCTCCTCCTGGTGCCACGATTGCCTGTACTGGGTTTAATGTACACAGGTAGAGAATTTTCCCATCATGCTACCGATGCTACCTGGAGTAAATGGATTGCTTTAGTCTCACAGAGAGCTAGGATAGGAAGACTCAATCATCCAGGAATTGTAGAAGCAATAACAAATTGGCCAGAAGGCAAACACTTTGGAATGCCACCAGGAAAAGTGGTAAAATGGGCTGAAGAAGCCCCACCATACGACCAACTACCAGAGAATGAAAAAAAATATCCTCTTTTCACTGATGGATCCTGTCGCCTGGTAGGAGGCCATCGAAGGTGGAAAGCTGCTGTATGGAATCCTACACGACTAGTTGCAAAAACAGATGAAGGAGATGGTGAGTTAAGCCACTTTGCAGAGGTAAAAGCCATCCAATTGGCTTTGGACATTGCTGAACAAGAAAAGTGGCTGAGACTTTATACTGACTCATGGATGGTAGCAAATGCCTTATGGGGTTGGTTAAAGCAGTGGGAACAAAACAACTGGCAACATAGAGATAAATCTATCTGGGCTGCTGAACTCTGGAAAGACATTGCTGCTAGGTTAGAGAAACTTGATGTAAAAGTGCGTCATGTAGATGCCCACGTACCTTTATATCGAGCTACTGAGGAAAATGAAAACAACCAACGAGCAGATGAGGCTGCTCAAGTGTTCCAAATAGATCTGGACTGGGACCATAAAGGTGAAATGTTTTTGGCCAAATGGGCCAACAGTGCTTCAGGTCATCAAGGCAGGGATGGAACATATCGATGGGCTCGTGACCAAGGGGTGGATTTATCTTTGGATGCTATTGCGCCAGTTATCCACGATTGTGATGTATGTGCTGCAATTAAGCAAGCTAAAAAGGTTGAAACCTCTGTGGTATGAAGGGAGATGGTCAAAATATAGGTATGGAGAGGCCTGGCAAGTTGACTACATCACACTGCCTTAAACCAGCCAGGGTAAGCGCTATGTGCTTACAATGGTGGAGGCAAGTACAAGATGGCTGGAAACATATCCTGTGCTTCATGACACAGCCCGGAACACTATCCTGGGCCTAGAGAAACAAGTCTTGTGGAGACATGGTACACCAGAAGGAACTGAGTCCGATAATGGAACTAATTTCAAAAATACTCTTATAAATACTGGGCCAAAGAACATGGTATTGACTGGATATACCATATTCCCTATCATCCACCAGCCTCAGGGGAAACGGAAAGGTACAATGGGCTGTTAAAAACTACCTTAAAGGCAATGAGTGGTGGAACTTTTAAAAACTGAGACAAGCACTTGGCAAAAGCTACCTGGTTTGTGGGAAAACAGTCCGCCGAGGCTTAAGGATTCCATGTGCACATCAATATGATTGTATGAAATCGTTTATTAACAACTTGCGCTCACTTTATATAGAGAAGTCTTGTTTACACCATCTTATCATGCAGGTGGCTTTGTATTCCAATTACACATTCCATTCTCAAGGAAAGATTCTTCTCACATCATTATTTTCCTCTTCTGTTGCCAATTAAGTTATCTCTTTCCCATTAGCTCATTCTCAGAAAGCCTCTAACTAGGCCTCAATAACCATTAACCCAATGTGGCCTAAATTGAAGTAAGTCAGGATTGCTCACAACCTGTATAATTCTGAACTGTTTCCCCAACACTGGTTAGTTAACACCAGGGGTTCCATCAATCGAGCTGGTCCTGCTCAGTCAGATCTTCTACACACAGTAGATGGGGACAAAGTGCCTGTGGTGCAGGAAAAGAATCTGCTAGGGAAAACAGTTTGGGTTTTTCCTGCCTCGGGCAAAGGCAAACCCATTCGTGGGGTTGCTTTCGCTCAAGGGCCTGAACACACTTGGTGGGTGATGATGAAAGATGGAGAAGTACAATGTGTACCACAAGGGAATCTAACACTAGGTGAGAATTCCTAATTTTTGCTTGTCTAGCTTAATCAGTAATGCATGGACTCTTTGGGAGTTATGAACTTGTATTCCACCTTAACTACTGTTATGTGAATTGTTGCATAAACTAACAGTGTTCTATGAGTGTTTTTCTGGATGATTTTGTGGTGATGAAACCAGAACTACATTCATTGTCTGGCATCCAGTAACTTCCTTGAAGTTACCATCTGCAACCTGCAACTTGTGGACCATGGACATGAACTGTGAAGATTCCTCCTTCTTTTGAGAATCTGCTACAATAGATGAACATCTGCAATCATAGACTGAATTACTTAGTGAATTTTAGCATAGAGAGATAGTAGTGATTTGTGTATAGATATGTTTAGGGATAAGAGATAGTAATGATTGGAGCATGACGCAAATGGTATGGAATAAGGGGTGGAATGTCCTGGTTTGGGCCAGGATAAAGGTGATTTTCTGTCTTGTACTTTTGCTTTTAGCTAAGTCTCTTGTAAGTAGTTGCACTTGCTGAAATTAACAGCAGGGGTGCAGGATACAGCAGGTGCAGGGATAAAACTTCTCTCCTGTATGGATGCGGTGATGACGTGATACAGAGGAACTCTGGGTGAACTCCTTCCAAAACTCCAGACACTTATAGGTTTTCTTTCCCTTGTGGATGCGGCGATGCTCTGACAAATTGGAACTCTGGTAAAACTCCTTCCCACACTCCAGACACTTATAGGGTTTCTCCTCGTGTGGATGTGGCGATGCTGTGTTTAATTGGAACTCCAGTTAAACTCCTTCCCACACTCGGAACATTTAAAGGGTTTCTCACCCGTATGGATCCGTTGATGCTGGATAAAATCTGATCTTCTGCTAAAACCTTTCCCACAGTCAGGGCAGGTGTAGGACATGGTGTTTGTGTGATGGTGTCACTGTTGGATCAAATCCAAGCTGTTGCATTTTCTGATGGTTAAGATGGGCTTAGTGGATCCTAAACCTTCTCCTGCGTTGCTTGCTGATGTCAAATTTTAATCCTGGGTGGATTCAGTGACCACATTTTGACCAAAGTTTTTCCTATCCCTAGGGCACCCAGGAAGGTTTTTACCCAGATGGCCAGATGGAGTCACCCCGTCTTTGAGAAACAAGCCATAGTTTGCTAATAAAGTAGAATTTGGGCTTTCTGTGGGGTGAGGGCTCCCAAAATCTACATCAAACATACAGTGGGTGAAAATGGACTGCGAGGTGGAATAGGGAGGTTACCCATAGAGTTGGACTCCCACTGATTATTCTTTACTTCACCTTTAGTAGCTACACTGGCACTAAAAATCAAAAGGGGCCATTGTATTGTGCAGGGAGGTCTGGGGTTTTGAGCCACTCTTTGCTTGAGCTGTGATGACCCAATTGTGCTGGCACTGCAAGAGGTAATTTAGGACTCCCCCATTGCTGTGTTAAACCCCCAGGGTGATTCAGGGGTCTTATATCTCACTCAACCACTTCGATATGAGTTTGGGTCCCCTGTAATGGTACCAAATCCCACCATGACCTTGGGATTCCCCTGTCACACCCACATGCAGGATGAGCTGCTATCCACTGGAATGAGTGGGGGTCTCCTGAGATATTTTGGGAGTCTCCAATTGTGGCTCCTGAGCCCTGGGGTTATTAAGTCCCCCGAAAGGATTCTGGACTTGCCATTATTAGCCCCTGGCTCCAGGGTGATTTGAGGGTCCCCAGTTTCTTCCCCAAAAATCCTCGGGATGACCTGGGGATCCCCTATCACAGCCCTGCAAACCAGAAAGAGTTGGGAATCCGTGTATGAGGTGGGGGAGACCCATTCATGGCTTTTCCACCCTCCTTAAAACCTTGGGGGGGTCACCAATCCCACCACCCAGGGATAAGTTTATTTCCCCCCTCTCACCCATCCCCCTCCCTCCTCCATCTTGTGCTGCTTGCCCCCAGTTTGAGCAGTACTGGGATAACCACCTCCCTGCCATCACCTCCCATCACCTTGCAATACCTGCAGGGGGGGCACAGCCCAGGGCGGTAGGGAGGGGGGGGCGGTGCTCTGGCAGTCACCAGTTGGGGGGGCCCAGCTGCCAGGCAGGGGCTGTGGGTGCAGCCCTGGGGCGGCGGAGCAAAACCTCCCGGGAGCTGCAGCGCGATCGCGGGAAGAAAAGGTGGGGAGGGGCTTCGGGGTGGAGGAACCTGACCTGGGGGGGTTAGGTTGGAAGTTTTCAGGGGGGAGGAGTGACCTGGGGGTTCTGGGCACATCAGGCTTGTGTCCTTAGGGGGTTGGGGACATCAGGTTTGTGACATGGGCGGGGGGAGGGGACACATCACAGCTGGGTGGTGCTTACCCAACCTCAACACAAAGCTTGTGGCCCTGGAAATAAGAGGCTGTTAATTCACTGCTTTCAGGTGTAAACTCAGGGGAACAATGACCAAGCCAGTGGGTACTGGCCTGAAGGTTCTTCCTCCATTTCCATTTCACATTCAGCTTGTTCCTCTTCATAGAAGAGAATTCATTCTAAACAATTTTTCTCTTCAAAGAACCTCAACTTTTGTGAGGCTGCAGACTTCAACGCTGCAAGAGCAAGGGAGACCAGAAGTGCTGTGTTTGGTTCTCCACAGCTCTAGAATGAGGGAACCATGTGACCGTGATATAAAGTCCAGGGCAGCTGTTCTGACCTGGCCAACCCCACTGCTCCAGAGTATGACCACCAGTACCCTCCCTGTAGAGCAGGATGTTGGACTAGATGACCTTTCAAGGTCCCTTCCTACCCAAACCATTCTATGACTGAAGTTTGGGGGGATGGCTTGGCTTCTTCCATGGCTGCCTTCCCCAGTGGGTCCCATCCTACCAGACAAAGTTCCCACAGCTGGCGCCTCCTCCTCCGCATAACGTGACCATCGCCTTCCCATTGGAGCCATTGTACTCATTGTTAATACTGAGTTATTATTCTTCTTCTTTTAAATATGGTTTCATAGCAAGCCCCAGGGCGCCACTCCTTCTCCCCTTCCCCCTTACAGGGGGGTTCTGGTTACAGAACAATTGTCCAACCCAAGACACTTCTCCAAAGTGGTGAGAGCTCTGGGAATGATCACCTGGCACCCCCTCTATCATTACCAAGGGTTAAACGTTTTATCTCAATATCATCAAATAAGGAGGGATGAGGAGGGACTTTTGACAAGGACTTGGAGTAACCAGAAAATGGGGGGAATGGTTTCAAACTCAAAGAGGTGTTATTGACTTGAGATATGAGGAAGAAATTCTTTGCTGTGAGGGTGATGAGGCACTGACCCAGATTGCCCAGAGAATGTCTGGCTGTCCCATCCCTAAAAGCTGCCTATTCAAGGCCAGTTTGGATTTGGCTTAGATTGGGCTTAGAGCACCCTGGTCAAGTGGGAGATGTCCCTGCCCATGCAGGGGGTTGGAGCTAGATGATCTTTCAGATCCCCTCAAACCCAAATCATTCTGTGATTCATGGTTCTACAAGCACAAAAGTGAAGGTTATGGGCTGTGTAAAATACCCCCATGAGTCTCAAAGGGGGGATTTGTCCTTGAAAGGAAAGGGTTAACAGCCACAAAAGGTATTCCAGGCTTAAAAACCTGAAGGGCTGGTGCTGCGAGAGTTTTCAAAGAAAACGGACACGTGAGCAATCCTGACTATTTAGCTTTAACCAGAGTGAGCTAAGGGGCCTTGAGGCCCATCTGAAAGGTTACTAAAAGATCAGCTACTGGCAAAAGATAAGGGAGCTGGCAGCAGAAAAGAAGAATAACGGGATGGGAAAGCATCTCATAGACAGCACACAAACAGCTGTATTTAACCAGTTAGATAGTGCACTGTGGCATGTGAAAAATGTGTTGTAGCAATCAGCCATATGCTTACATTATGTTATCAGCCTGACTGTGTATAGAAGGCCTACTGCTACTCTCAATAAACGGTAATACTTTGATTACATTAATCTGTGTGTTGTCCACTGATTCTCCTGCAACTGGCGCCCAAAACAGGGACCCTCTTGCTGTTGCTTCCCAGGAGCGATGAAGACAGCTGGAATGAGAGGGTAGCGGGAAAGGCGACCGAAATAGCTCGTTGCCCGATGGCTGGAAGTAGTGCGCGCTCGCTGCAGGAATCTCATCCTGATCAGGTGAGTGGTCGGGGAGGCGATGGAGTCTACACTCTCTGAAGAAGAAGAGGCAGTAGTTAAGCTCCTCCAACATATTGTCTCCAAGAGAGGGATTCCTAGTAATTTGAAACAGCTCCATGAGCTGATCAAGTGGGCTAAAGAGAGAGCCCTGATCCCCACTGTCGGTAAAGCTTCTGAGCTAGAAACGTGGAAAAAATTGGAAAGTCTCTATGGGATGAAATCAGCAAAGGATCTAAGGAGGCTGGAAAATTAGCCATGTTGTGGAGACTGATTCGAGACACATTAAAAGAAATGAAAAGTGAGAGGGCAGCGGAAGCCCCAGCATTCGCTGCCTTAACGCCTGATCTACCAGTCCGACAAATGCTCAAAATATGGACTTGACCTCTAAAAAGTTATCAACAAATGCTCAAAATATGGACTCAACCTCTAAACATCTATTTGAGACACCTAAAATACCCCCACCAGTACCTGCGGGGGCTATACTGATTCAAGCTCAGCCAACTGTGCCATTTGGCACTGTGGTTCCACCAAAAAGTAAAAATGGGACCGAGAAGCAAGACCAAAAGTGACCGAAAACACCACCAAAATTGTCGGAGGACCCAGAGGGAGAGAAGCCGGAGAACACGGGCGAGGAATTTTGGAATGCAGACTCCCCCCCCCACCCCTCCCGCCTGCCTGCCGCGGCTCCTGGCCGCTCTGCCGCCACTGCCTTCCCCCCCACGTCCGCAACAAGATTTATTTTTTCAACCACCGATGCCATCAATTTATCCTCCGCTTCCCCTGTCAACACCGGCAATACCTGCTATAGAACAACAACCAGAGGAAGAACCGGGACTTGGAGACAAGAAACTAAGGGAACTGCTGAAAAAACTGAAAGAACTGGAGACCAAGGATGAGTATACCCCTGAAAAAAACCCTAGTTTTTGCTCCGGGGAACATCCCGAACAACCTAGGGGAACTAATCCATTTTTACCTCCTGATCCGTTCCCTATTCCTGCTCCTACTTCCCTTAACCCTTTAACACCCACTGCTCCACCTCTTCCAGCTCCAACATGGGGAGGGGAGGGCGGTGAGGGGGGTGGTGGGGGGGATGGGAGTGTGTATCCAGTAACTAGATGGAAGGGAATTATTCAAAATGCTATAGTTGAAGGAGAAATGGTTCCCAACATGGGTCCGATGGCTTTTCCAGTGATTGTGGGACCAGGAGGAGGAGGTCAATGGGTTTCATTAGATTGGAAAATGATAAAAGAAGCCAAAGCTGCCATTATGCAGTACGGTTTGAAATCGTCATTTACTCAATCTCTTTTGCAACATCTTTTTACTGCTCAATTGTTGACGCCATATGACACAAAAATGCTCATTGATACTCTGTTAACTCCTTCTCAACAACTGCAATTTCATCACAAATGGCAAATGCTGTGTGAAAATGCAGCTGTGATTCCTAGACAGAACACCGATGTATGTGCAAGCACAAATGTTACTGGGTGCTTGTCCTTTTGTACGTGCAGATTTGCAGGCACGGTTTCAAACTGAAGTGTTACAACTTTCACAAGAATTGGCGTATAAAGCTTTGCAAACTGTTCATGATCCTGCACAAGCAACCCCCTCTTTTACAAATATTAAACAGGGGGGAGCAGAGCCATATTCAAAGTTTGTGGATCGCTTATATTCAGCGATAACATCACATCCGGATTTGTCAGAAGAGATGAAAACAAAAGTTTTTGATATGTTAGAATATGACAATGCTAATGAAAAAATTAAACATGCATTAGGACCACTCCCAAAAGGTGCTACAGCAGCTCTATTGTTAGCAGCTTCTGAGCGAATGCTAGAAGCAGATAAAGCTGCTTAAGAACCATCATTGCAATATGGTCCTCAATATTGATGTATACTGTGGTGCGTGGTGCACTGGTCTTTTATACAGAGATAAAAAACTTGGTTGGTAATTACACTTGCGGTTTTGGTTTGGGAAATTGTACCACTTCATCTTATTTCAGGCTGACTCCACCAGATTTTACTAGCAATAGCATTTAATTTTTTTATCTTCTGGTGGGTGTTGTGATTTTTTCTCATATATTGGTGAGGAGTAAGACAAAACCCACAATCATGAGAATGAGTAGGCCTTTTCGGAGGCCGAGAGTTGCTGTTCGGAGAGTGAGAGCTGCCCCTGGTACAGAGAGCACCCCCACTCCTGCCTCCGCAGCCGCTTCTCGCCCCCCCTCATGCAAGGGCACAACTCAGATACCACCGGTGAGCATTTCCAGCGTCTCTGCTACAGCTGCAGCTGCTGTCTCTACCCCCACAGACACTGCTGCTGCTCAAAAAGTGAGCCCTTCTGCAGACACCACAGCAGAGAGAAAAAGAATAAAAAAAAAAGGGGGGAAAAGAGCATATACCCTCATGACCTCATGAGAGCACTACTAAGTAGTGGTCTACCTAGACTTCAGCAAAGCCTTTGACACCGTCTCCCACAGCATCCTCCTGAAAAAACTGTCAGCCCGCAGCTTGGACAGGAGCACCCTGTGCTGGGTTAGGAACTGGCTGGAGGGCCGGGCCCAGAGAGTGGTGCTGAACGGGGCTGCATCCAGTTGGCGGCCGGTCACTAGTGGTGTCCCCCAGGGATCAGTGTTGGGCCCAGTTCTGTTCAACATCTTCATTGATGATTTAGATGAGGGGATTGAGTCCATCATCAGCAAATTCGCAGACGACACTAAGCTGGGGGGGAGTGTTGATCAACTAGAAGGCAGGAGGGCTCTGCAGAGGGACCTGGACAGACTGGAGAGTTGGGCTGATTCCAACGGGATGAGGTTTAACACGGCCAAGTGCCGGGTCCTGCACTTTGGCCACAACAACCCCATGCAGCGCTACAGGCTGGGCACAGAGTGGCTGGAGAGCAGCCAGGCAGAAAAGGACCTGGGAGTCTGGATCGACAAGAAGCTGAACATGAGCCAGCAGTGTGCCCAGGTGGCCAAGAAAGCCAATGGCATCCTGGCCTGTATCCGGAACAGCATTGCCAGCAGGTCCAAGGAAGTGATTCTGCCCCTGTACTCAGCCCTCGTGAGGCCACACCTTGAGTACTGTGTCCAGTTCTGGGCCCCCCAGTTCAGGAAGGATATCGAGGTTCTGGAGCAGGTCCAAAGGAGGGCAACCAGGCTGGTGAAGGGACTCGAGCATAGACCCTACGAGGAGAGGCTGAGAGAACTGGGGTTGTTCAGCCTAAAGAAGAGGCGGCTCAGGGGAGACCTCATCGCTCTCTACAACTACCTGAAAGGAGGGTGTAGCCAGGTGGGGGTTGGGCTCTTTTACCAAACAACTTTCAACAAGACAAGAGGGCATGGACTTAAGTTGTGCCAGGGGAAGTTTAGGTTAGATATTAGAAAGAATTTCTTTACGGAAAGAGTGATCCGTCATTGGAATGGGGCTGCCCAGGGAAGTGGTGGATTCTCCGTCCCTGGAGATATTTAAAAAAAGACTGGATGTGGTACTCAGTGCCATGGTCTAGCAACCGCAACGGTGGTTCAAGGGTTGGACTCGATGATCTCTGAGGTCCCTTCCAACCCAGCCAATTCTATGATTCTATGATTCTAAGTAAACAACAACACTTTCGATCAAACTGCTCAGTACAACAATTGGGCCCAGAATGTAATGATAAATTTGAAATTTGGGGTACAGCAGAAAGGGTTCTTGATGCTTCATTTGTACCACACATAGCAACAGGAAAAGCCCTTGGCAATAATTGATAAAAAATAATGAAATACACCAACTAGCCTGTTGCACTGCGAAGCAGATGAACTTAGCTTCTGATATTTTAACACAGATGCTAAAAGATGTTGATAGTGTCAGACATGCAGTTTTACAAAATCGTGCTGCCACTGACCTTTTATTGTTAGCTTTTAGTCATGTTTGTGAAGACTTTGATGGAATGTGTTGCAAGAACTTGTCTGATCATTTGGAGTCGATTCACAACAAAATGCAATTGTTTAAGATAACATGAAAAAATTAACTGTTGCATATACTGGGTTAGATGAATGCTTAAATTGCTTCGGGATAGGGGGGTAGCATGATATGCAAGATATGAAATTCCCCAATTACTTATCTGCTTGTGTTCTTTTCAGTGTGATTTTCGGTTCCCCAGGCTGGGAGGTGATCTTTCACTCCTTTACTGGTCCTTTAACTCCGGAGGCATGTGTCCACCCTTTCTCAGCAGTACAGACAGCAGTATCTGTAGTTAATAAGACAAGAAAAGGTCCTTCCCAGAGAGGGGATAAGCTTTCTTCTTTTGATGTATTGCAAATCCCCAGGGGGGTTGTTTGCACCAACATTCCCATTTTCCTTAACTCAACCATTTTCCCAAAATTTCTATATATTTTCTGATATTTGTATTCTCTATTATATCATGTTTTATTGGCATCCCCCAACAATAAGACATCCCATATAACATTTCATAACCCAGTTTCACTTTGTGGTTTTGTTCCTATATTTAAATGTGCCAATGGTAGACATCTTATCCAAGGCATTTGAGTTTCAACCATTAATTTTGCCAATTGTTGCTGAATAGTTTGATTCATTCTTTCCACCCTGCCCAAGCTTTGCGGGTGCCAAAGAGTATGATGATTCTAATGGATACCCAAAGATTTGCATAGTAATTTAATTATTTTTGAAGTAGAATGTGTGCCTTGGTCAGAGTCGATACCATAAATTACTCCATATCTAGGTATTGCCTGATCTAATAAAACCTTTACCACCGTCTGTGCTGTAGCTCTCACTACCGGGTAAGCTTCTACTCAGTGTGTTTAATGACCCACTATTACCAATAAATATCTGATTCTTCCTACTTTAGGTAATTCAATTTGTATTTTCTCAAAAGGCCTGTGGGCATTTTTTCGTCCTCCCATGGCTACTTGTTTTAAATATTTTCCTATTAATGTCTTGACAAGTTAAACATCCCACCCAAAATTTGCCTGGTGTATGCTTTTGGTAACATCTTTCGTCCATCAGCCAGCATCCATTTACCCTTTTCCAATTTTGGCCCCTATCTTCTCGAATTTTGACATTTCTTCAGGGTGAATCTTTTGGTCCTTGATATGATATGGTGAGGTAAATGCAATGTGGCAAATGTGTGGTACAACAGATAGTTTACCACCCCCCACAGACACACGTTAAAAATTTACTGTCTTTTGAGCCAGGAAAGACATGCAGCAGGAAGAACTGTTGCCAGGCAGGGTGCAGTTCCCAATTGCTCCTTAATGGAAACCTCGGAGATGGAATCGGCCTGCTAAAAAAGCACAAACTGCAAAAAGAGCCACACGACATAAGATAACCACACGAAATGGGATATATATATATTCTCAACTAACAGATTTTTACCCCAGACTTAACTAGCTTCTGTTTTGTATCACGCACCTAAAGATAGGACTGCTAACCAGGTCGCCTCCTGATACATAGTCAAGACAAAGATAATAAATTTAGCAAGGTAACAAGGACTGAAAGATAATAATAAATAAGAGAAGTTCCTGGGATGAAAAAATCTGTGTGTCATCTTTAGCAAGTCTGTGTGCCCGTGATTTATGAAAAAAAAAACAAAAAACAAAAAACAAAGAAACAAACAAAAAAATCCAGAACCCCTTTTTGCTGTATTAAAAACTCCAAGAGAAAAGGGGAAGGTGCAGCTCTCTCTCTCTCCCCCCCTTTCTCTCTCGCCGCTGTACCCCCCCTCTCCAGCCAGAGGCCAGGGCCCGTGGACGGTGATAAAACTTAATTGCTCTCTTGTTTTTCTTTTCTTAACAACTCTCTCCTCAAAGTGACTAATTTTTTAAATTTTCTCCTCTTGTAAAATTGTTCCTTTTTTTTTTTTCTCTTTTAAAGGTGGCGTTATTGTTTCCTTTCCCTAAAATAAATCTTTGTCATTTGCTTAAATCATAAAGCCTGTTATTTTTGTAAATTCGTGCAATGTCTATGAGTAGTGGCTAATTTTTCCTCACAATCAAAATATAAAAAAATATACTGCATATCTGGATTTTCTTTTCCCTTCTATTACTCGGGAGGATCTGTATACAAATAATTTTTTTCCCTTCCTGTCACGGTTTAACACTGGCCCGGCAATTAAACCGAGTAACAGACGCTCTCTACTAATCTCTCTCTCCTCCTTGATAAAGAAAGGAGAGAGAATAAGGGAGAGAGACTTATGGGTTGGGAACTAAACTACACAACTTTAATGAAACAGTCATGATAAATAGGAAAAAATTACTAAATATATACAAATATACGGGAAAATGGAAACCACGTTCCTCCCCCCTCTCCCCCCAATAACTCTCACGTCACGCCCTGGGAAAGTCCAGGCTGGACTCCTGGAGTCGGCAGCAGTCAGGAACTGGAGGCAGGAACACACAGATATGGGCTGGAACAGATCAGGACCACAGGCAGACGAACGGACGGAATCCTTCCAGGATGCCGGGTGAAGGAAGGGAAGCAGGAAAGGCAGGAAGGGCAGGCAGCCGGAAGCTGGAAGCAGGAAATCATGGCTTGGCCCTCGTGATCCCTCAAATTTATCCTGAATATGACGTATATGGGATGGAATACTCTGTTTGGTCAATTCTGGCATCTATCTTGTCCGTTCCTCCCCAAAGGAGGGCTGCAGGTGGGACCTCTTTATCGTCCTGGAGGGTAAAAGTTTTCCTCAGAGCTGAGCAGTGTCCTTGGCTCTGCATACCAGTCTCTAGCAGTAACTATAAACATCAAGTGTTATCAGTCCTAGAAGCAGACACTGGGAAACTTGCTGTTAATTTCAGCAAGTGCAACTACTTCCAAGAGACTTAGCTAAAAGCAAAAGTACAAGACAGAAAATCACCTTTATCCTGGCCCAAACCAGGACACTTCCCCAGTTCATTATCACTTAAATCTGATCTCACTTTCATTTGGGTTTCTATTACTTGTAGGCAATCATGCTGTAATTTCTCTGATGGTTCCCCAAACAGAAATTGTGCAGGACTCTGCACTGAAGTTGTTTTCAGTTCTAAATTAGGAGAGTCTATCAATATGGTTTCATATTTAAGGAGCCGGCTACCTGTCAGCCACTTTTCCTCCTTCTGCTGTAAAAAACCTCTGACATTATGGGGGGTGTATACTTTCAGGGGTGCACTAAAGGTAACTTTCTGTGCTTCTGCACTTTCTGTGTCTCTGGTTGACACCAGAGCCTGTAAACAGGCTGGCCATCCCCTACTCACAGGGTCTTATAATTTTGAGCAGTATCCTACAGGTTTCTTTTTTTTTTTATTATTTATGCCCAGTCTTGAGTAAGCACCCTATAAGATGTCTGATTTGATACGTTGACAAAAAAGAAAAATGTTTTTTCCAGGTCAGGGAGGCTCAATACTGGAGCTTGTATTAATGTTCTTTTTATTTCCTCTAATTTCTGATCGTCTTTTACCGACCATCCAATTTCATCATTTGTCAACTTCTCATACAAAAATTTTACCTTTTCACTATAACTCTCAATCCACGGCCTGCAATATCCTAGTAATCCCAGTAATTGTCTAATTTCCTTTTTAGTTTCTGGGGGTCTTAGAGCAAGTATTCCTGATAGCCTATCAGGATCCAGTTTCTTTTGGCCGTTGCTTAGCCAATGTCCTAAATACTTTACTTCTTGCTCCACAAATTGCAATTTTGACTTTGACACTTTTAGTCCCTTTTTCCCCAAGAAGTTTAGTAATCTGATAGTAACTTCCCGAGTTTCTCTTTCAGTTTCCCCAGCTATTAATAGATCATCCACATAGGGTAACAACCTCACATTCTCGGACATTTCAAATTCCTCTAACAGCTTCTCCAAAGCCTGCCCAAATAAATTAGGTGACTATAAATCCCTGCAGTAACACAGTCCACCTTAACTGTTGTCTTCTCCCTGTCGATGGATCCTCCCACTTGAAAGCAAAATAGTCTCTAGACTTTTCATGTAAAGGGCAAGGCCAAAATGCATCTTTTAAATCTATTACTCTGTACCAAATATATTGGGGAGAAATGTGACTTACTAAAGTATAAGGATTTGCTACCACTGGGAATTTAGTGATGACCCTCTGATTTACTGCCCTTAAATCCTGCACCATCCGGTATGTTCCGTTGAATTTCTTTACAAGCAGAATTGGTGTATTATGCGGGGACATGCGAGGTTCCTAAGTCCCTTGTTCTAAAAGCCTATCTACAATAGGCTTTAACCCTTTCCGCCCCTCCATTGAAATAGGATATTGTTTAATCCTGATTGGGTTATGTGGATCCGTTATCTGAACTTCTATTGGATCCATATCTATCTTCCCAATCTCTCCCTCTGTATACCATACTGAGGGATCAATTATTTCTTCATCTATTTCTGTCAGAGTACATAAATTAACTTGTAACTTTTCTCCATCACTTTGGATATTTATGTTTAATTTCATGATCAAATCTCTGCCTAATAAATTGTACTCTGCCTCTCCCTCAACAACTCTTCCAAACCTCTATCGGGCCAATCTTTTAATTTCTCCAGCTTTTTCCTAATGTCTGGGCAAGCTTTCCCATATCCTTTCTAAAACTTCTAACATCACTTGTATTACGGGGAACTGTCACAAAACCTAATCCTCCTTGATTCCTGCTGAGTGGTACTTCCCTTAAGGGGGTACGTTAAAGCAGTCTCGTGCTGCCTCTCTCAATCGGCTGCTTACCTTTCATTGACGGAGAAGGTGACGGAGGTATTGCCGGTGCCAGCAGAGCAACTGACGGTGGATTATGCAAACGTGGAGGAGGCAGACGGTCTAAAGGTTCTCATTTTTCTTTATCTTTGCTTTTCTTTTCATTCTCCTCCTCCCTAGGTTTTAATGTGAGGAGGGGCACTGTAGGTAAAGTAGAGTTCTGGATCCATAAGTATGCATAGTCACTTTCTTCCTGTGAAAATGGTTTTGGCCAAATTGTCATGCAATATTGCACTACTTTCACTTTAGTTTTTCCTTTTCTTTTTTCCCTTATTATCGCAATATTTAATCATAAGACCGAAAGGACTCTCCGGAGGAATATCTGGTACCTGACTAGAACTCTTCAAACTCTGTCCCATAATATGAGGATTTTACTAGTGGCAATCCTCTCGCCCTTGGCTGCTTCAATAAGAGTGTCTTGCAGGTGGCTTAAATACCTTATCACCCACCCATGAATCCTATAGGAATCGCTTTGGTCCTTCACCGGCCAAGTCTCTCACGGGAGATTGGAACTGCGGTTAGAAGACCTCCACAATCTCTCCGGAACCAGGTTCCATCTCAGTCACACTCTGACACACACAAGCAACCAAATCCCACCAAACCCAATGGAATACACCTTTAATACTTATGGCCCCGTCGTCTTCGTTTGGATCTTCACGCGCAGAATTACGGGCAAAACACACTGCAGTCCACAAAAGAGCTCATCATAAAAAAAAAAAATTAAATTTTTGCTTATTGCAATTTCGGATTCAGGATCCTGTCAGTTAAGCCGGGTGCCTGGAAAGGAGCCACCAAAGATCGGTGGGGTGCCCCTCTAATCCGGACCTCAGTGCAAGCACTGAAAGGGATCCCGGACGAGCCCCCAAATTGTTAAAAATGACTGACACTCAATATTCTGTTAATGGTTTAATTTAATTAATAAGATTGAAATTGCAGTGAGCAAAACAGCGCTGGGTGCATGGGGAGTCTCCACTCCACTCACAAACATGCTTCTAAAACTCTAGAATTACCTTATATCGATTACAATTCTGTGAATATTAAAAAGGGGTGGGTTTACATGTATATTCATAGGGATTACATCATGTTATTACAATATTCATGATAGGCGGAGTCTGGGTGGAGTCTAGGCGGAGTCCTCTCTTGGGGAGATATTGGGCGGTCATTAGGGGGTCTTTGGATGAAGTAAGAAGTCATCCTCAAACTTGAACCCTGTACCTTTCTTGTTTTTGCTGACTTCATTATCTTGTTACAGAGCAAAATTAGACCCTAGCCATAATTTTTCCCTTATCTGCTGGTTGTGGCATTTTTATGTTGTCTTTGTGCAGATGTTCACATTCTTTTGGTGCCTAGTTAGCCTTGGCAGTGCCTTGTTTTAAGAACAAGGCCCACGCTTCAATTATCGCCGAGACAGAAGTTAGTCTCGTTAAGGCCTTGATTTGTTTACATTGTTTTTGTGAAAAAATTATAGGTCTCAATTGCTTTGTCTAGCCCCATATTCACTTTCTTCTTAGTTTAATTCTGAATTTACTGGTTAGGAATACAAATTCATTAACATCATATATCACAAGAGTGATGGGAAGGAGCACTCCCCACAGCTCCCCACAACTTATCTTGGTCACAGCCTTGAGTGCTGGGTAGAAAATCACAGACTCACAGAAAGTCAGGGGTTGGAAGGGACCTCAAAAGATCATTGAGTCCAACCCCCCTGCTAGAGCAGTGTCACCTACAGGAGGGCACGTAGGAACAATTCCTCGTTGGCTTTGAATGTCCCCAGAGAAGGAGACTCCACGGCCTCCCTGAGCAGCCTGTGACAGTTCTCTGTCATCCTCACAGCCAAAAAAATTCTCCTCGTGTCTACATGAAACCTCCTATGCTCAAGCTTCTGTCTCTTACCTCTTTTCCTATCATTGGGCATAACTGAGAAGAGCCTGGCACCACCCTCCTGGCTCTCTCCCTTTACATAATTGTAAACTTGAATGAGGTCTCCCTTCATTCTCCTCCAAGCTGAAGAGCCCCAGCTCTCTCAGCTTTCCCTCATAAGGGAACATTTCCACTTTTCTATCTTTTTTTTTCAGGTTCAGACATTTTCAGGAGATGCTCTGGATCATTATCACTTGGAGAATGCTGCTAGAACCTTTCCTCTGAAGTAAAAAGTAATGAAATATTCCCTTGAAAAAAAAAAAAAAGTATTTTTTATTAGCTGAACTTTGAAAACTTCCTCATTTACTCCACCAAGAAAAATTAACACACCAACGAGATCTACAGGTTTTCAAGATGTAAAGGCAATTACAAAAAGTTAAACAGTTCTTTAGGACATTTGAGAGAAGAATGAAGAAATTTCTCCTCAAGTCAAAGTCAGGACAAAAAAACTGAACTACCTCAAGATATCAATGGGCCCCACTGATGTAGTGAAATGAGGCAACCAGGTGCCACTAATTGCCAGGGAGTGAGCATGAGCTTGTGTCAAGCCCACCTGTGCCTAATTAGGGTGGGCCCCCACTGCACATGAGCAGGACCAGGGGGCCAATAAAAGGCTTGAGTGGCGCAGCCGGATAAGCTCGTAACGACACAACCCGAGCAATGCTGAGGGCCGCGGGTTCGAGACTCCGCAAAGCCTCACCCTGACGGCTAAGGGTGAGGCTTGAGTGGCGCAGCCAGCTAAGCACGTAACGACACAACCCGAGCAATGCTGAGGGCCGCAGGTTCGAGACTCCTCAAAGCCTCACCCTGCTGGCGACGAGCTCTAGTGGAGCAATAAAGGTAGTGCAGTGTTGAAAGCAGCACTTAAAGCCAAGCATGCCAAGATTGTGAGTTTCAGGACTGAGCTGAGCCTGTGCTTCAGGACGCACCTTTTATTGGCCCCCGGTCCTCCTCATGCGCAGTGGGGGCCCACCCTAATTAGGCACAGGTGGGCTTGACACAAGCTCATGCTCACTCCCTGGCAATTAGTGGCACCTGGTTGCCTCATTTCACTACACACTGAGCCTGCCAGAGCTCGGTAATTAGGGCAGGTGCTGAACAACCCCTGGGGGGCAGGGAGGTGGGGGGACAAGTCTGAGCCCTCAAAATGACCAAAAGGAATAGATCTGGGAGGAGCTGCCAGGGGCATCTCCAGGACCTGGGCTAAAACCAAAGGTCGCACCTGGGCCTACCTGAACCGGATACTGGGCAGGAGGATTCCATGGAATGGGTTGGAGGAACCTTGAAGATCATCAAGTCCCATGGCAGGTGCTGATGTGGCACTTTTGCTAATGGGAATGTTGAAAGGATCTGAGATGCTGGGGGAAGCCCAAGCAGGGCCCTGAGGGGGCCCCAGGGGATGATGGGGGTCCCGGGAGGGGTGGGGGATTTGGAACGTTGGGACCCCTGTCCCCCCAGACACCGCTGTGCATCAGAACAGGAAGGGGGAAGCAGGACTAGCGCTGGTTCCCTGGCTAGTCTCCACTGCCCTGCCCTGTGTCCGGCCCTCAGGGTGTCCCTGTGTCCCTGCCTGGGTGCAGATGGCCATGGAGGCCTGGGAGGGTGGCAGGGCTGGTTGCACGGTGGGCCAGCGCTGGGATTTCAGCCACCAGCAGCTGGACCACAGCCCCTGGCACCGCGCCAGGCTGGACCCTGTCAGGGAGCTCTGGTACCGGCAGCGGGCGGCCGGGCTACTGCAGGACATGGGGCAGCGGCTCAGCCTGTACCCAACCACCTTTGGGCTTGGCCTGGCCAAGGAGTGGGGAGAGGTGGCCCCTTTGGGGAGCAAGGAGAGCTGCAGCGGGGTGCAGGGAGGCCCGGAGCCGAACAGGAGAGGGAAGAGCCGAGCCCAGCCCAGGAGCAGGGAGAGCTGGGCCCATGTTGGGAATGAGGAGAGCTCTGCCAGCATGCAGGGAGAGCCAAGCCTGGCCTGGCAGCCAGGAGAGCCCAGCTCAGGGACAAGAGAGGCAGGCACCTATGGGCAGCAGGCAGAGCTAGGCCAGCCTGGTGCCAGGGGGATGGAGGGGAGACGAGGATCCCCCCCATACAAATGACAGGGCAGCAGGAGCCAGTGGAGAGGGGAGCACAGACCACACAGCCCTGATGGCATTTAGTAATGGAAAGAAATAAAAATTTGGGGGAAAATCACATAAAATAGAATGAGAGAGAGACACAGAAGAATAATAGGGCTCACATAGCAGTGAACAAGTAAGAAGTAGACAAAACCAAGTTCTAATTCTTGGGAAAAACATCCCAAGTAGTACACAGCCTGGCCTTGAGACAGGCCTGCAAGATACCTGCAAGAGAGATGGGAGTGATGGGAAGGAGCAATCCCCACAGCTCCCCACAACTTATCTTGGTCACAGCCTTGAGCACTGGGTAGAAAAGCACTGAGTAATGATATTCATTGTATTAACATATTAATGAACTATTACCATAAAGAAATACACACCCATAAGCTAGAGGGACCCCTGCTAGCAAAACGTTCCTTTACCCTTTGATTGAGATTTTTGAGCATTGTCATTTTGAACAGGAATGAGGAACGAGTTTACCAAAGAATCATGGTAAAGAATTTCTTAATAAAAATAAAATAATAAAAAAAATAGCCCTCAAGGTAAAGAATTTCTTAAAATATCTAATCTAAAAACTCACTATTCAAATTTTAAACTGTCTTCGTTTAGTATTTTGAAATCAGGGGAGGCCACAGGGGAGGCTCCTGTGAGAAGCTTCTGGAAGCTACCACAGCTCCAGTCCTGGCACCACAACCCAATGCTTTTGATCTCTCTTTTTCTATTGGAGTTGGACTCTGTAGCCTCCCAAAACTCGAGGTGCTCTAAACAGAAATAAGTTTTTAAGAATGAATTCTGTTCTATGAGCAGAAACAAGCGGAGAGTGAAATGGAAATGAAGGAGAAGGAAGAACCTTCAGGGCAGTAAACCTAGCCTTTGTTGCTCATTGTCCCCCTGAGTTTACACCTGAAAGCAGTGAATTAACAGCCTCTTATCTCCAGGGCTTGCAAACATGTGTTGAGGTTGGGTCAGCACCACCCAGCTGTGATGTGTCCCCTGCCCCTTGTCCATGCCACAAGCCTGATGTCCCCAATCCCCCTAGGAAAAAAACCCTTATGTTCCCAGTCCCCCAAGAACACACCCCCTCTGCCAACTTACAACCTCACCCCCCCGGGTCAGGTTGGGTCCCACCCCCCGAAGCCCCTCCCCACCTTTCCTTCCTCTCCCCGCTGCTTCCCGTGATCGCGCTGCAGCTTCTGGGAGGTTTCACTCCGCTGCCCCAGGGCTGTACTCACACCCCCCACCCCGCAGACGGGACCCCGCAACTGGTGACAGCCAGAGCATCGCCCCCCCCCTCCCCACCGCCCTGGGCTGTGGCCCCCCTGCAGGTACCGGGAGGTGATGGGAGGTCATGGGAGGGGGGTGGTTATCCCAGTACTGCCCAAACTGGGGGCGAGAAACACAAGATGGGGAGGGGGCGGAGGATGGGTGAGAGGGGGGAACTAAACTTATCCCTGGGGTGAGGGTGGTGGGATTGGCAACCCTCCAACTCATCTGGAGGGTGGAGGAGCTGTGATTTTATCTCCCTCAAAATAATTTGGGGGGAGCCCAATAAATACTGGTGGGCAGGGCTGTGATAGGGGACCCCAAAGTCATCCCAAGGGTTTGGGGTCTGCAGCTGGGGACCCTCAAATCACCCTCGAGCCAGGGATAAGGATGGCAAGTCCAGAATCCTTCCAGGGGACTTGATAACCCCAGGGCTTAGAAACCACAATCGGGGACTCCCATAGGAGACCCCAACTCATCCCAGTGGATGGCAGCTCATCCTGCATGTGGGTGCAATAAGAGAGTCCTACAAGTCATGGTGGGATTTGGTACCATGACAGGGGACCCAAACTAATATCGAAGTGGTTGGGTGAGATATAAGACTCCAAAATCACCCCAGGGATTTAAGACAGCAATGGGGGAGTCCTAAATGACCTCTTAGAGTGTCAGCACAATTGGGTAATCACAGCTAAAGCCAGAAGTGGCTCAAAACCCCAGCACCCCCTGCACCACACAGTTGCCCCTTTGGCTTTTGGTTGCCAGTGTAGCTTCTAAAGATGTAGTAAAGAATGATCAGTGGGTGTCCAACTCTATGGGTAACCTCCCTATTCCACCTAGCAGTCCATTTTCACCTATAGTATGTTTGATGTAGGTTTTGGCTGCACCCAACACACAAAAAACACAACCCTTATTTTGTCGCAATACTATGGCTTCTTTCTCAAACACGGGATGACTCCATCGGGGCAAAAACCTCACTGGGTGTCCTAAGGATAGGAAAGATTTTGGTATAAGTGTAATTTTGAAAATCATTGAAATCCATGCGGAGAAAGGTTTGACATCAGCAAGGAATACAGGAGAAGGTTTAGGATATGCACAGCCCATCTCCACCACCAGAAAATCCATCAGGGTGAGAGACCCCAGAGATGTCCTGACTCCGGGAGACAGTTTAGCGACAGCTCGGATCAGGTTCAACGGTGACACCATCACACAGGCACCATGTCCTACACCTGCCCTGAATGTGGGAAAGGTTTTCGATGGAGATCAATTTTTTTCCAGCATCAACGGATCCATACAAGTGAGAAACCTTTAAAATGTTCCAAGTGTGGGAAGAAGTTTAACTGGAGTTCCAATTTATCACAGCATTGCTGCATCCACACGGGAGGGAGTCCCTATAAGTGTCTGGAGTGTGGGAAGAACTTTACCCGGAGTTCCTCTTTATCACGTCATCACTGCATCTATACGGGAGAGAAGTTGTATCCCTGCACTCACTGCGGGAAAGCCTTCAAAAATAGCACCTCTTGGATTAATCACCAACATGTCCACACTGGGGAAAAGCCTTACACGTGTCCCCAGTGTGGAAAGGGCTTCACAGCCAGCTGGGGTCTCTCCTATTGCCTACGGATCCATACGGGTGAACGTCCGTACAAGGGTCCCGAGTGCGGAAAGACCTTCAGGCAAAGCTCCCATTTGAAGAACCATCAACACCTCTATACCAGTGAAAAACATTAAAGCTACTCCCAGTGAAAGATGAGATTTTACTGGAAATTAGATTTCATCTGTCATTACTCAACCCATCACAGCCATCAACAAGTATGAATGGTCAAGTTGACCTCATTTTCCAAGCTCCATCACACCAATGATGATTTCTTCATCTTCTCATGCAGAACAAAATGAAGTCACATCAGAAACCACTTCATATCCCACCCAAAATTTGTTTCAATATTTGTTTCAGCATCATGAAGGGGTTTTTTTTCCAAATAAGGGAAAAACAGAAAAATATTTACAATTAAGATGCCCTCCTAAACGGACGTGGCAGGATGGGATCCTGGACACTTTTCCTGCACAGCAGGCTGGGCGTGGAGCTGAGGGAGCAGTAGAAGAGGGAGGCAGCAGACTGCAGGACAATGCTGACAGCAACAGAGCAGGATCATCTCTACTAACACAGTTTTTAAATAATTCCAGGGATTGTGGTTCCACCACCTTCCTGGGCAGACCGTTCCAACCCCTAACTACTCTCTCAAGAAAGAAATTCTTTCTCAGATCTGACCTAAACCTCCGCGGTGCAACTTCAGGCCATGTCCTCTTGTCCTCTCATTGTTCATTTGAGAGAAGAGGCCAGAACCCACCTCAACACCACCTCCTTACAAGGGAGTTGTAGAGAGCAAGCAGTTCTCCTATCAGCCTCATCTTCTCCAAAGTGCACATTCCCAATTCCCTCAGTCTCTCCTCAGAACACTTGTTCTCCAGCCCCTTCACCACCTTGTAGATGCCTGTAGACTCCAGGAGCTGGCACAGCTCTTCAGAGGAGCGTTACTGCTCCTTGCCTGTCAGGAGGGATGCTTCATGAGCTCTCCTGAAACCCCTGTGACACCATGGGTGATGTGATGGGACACCTCGAGTGAGACAGCACAGTCTCGCACTGATAGCAGTGAACAATTGTTAATGAAACAATTTCACCATAAGCCTTGGGCTATCAGTAAGAACAGGGCTACTTAATGCATACTTTGTAACCGCAGGAACAAAGCCTTGGGACATCAAAGGTTAAGGAGTAAACAAGGCGATTGGATTAGGGGACCTGGTTAAGGAGCATGGCGCTCTTACAACATCCGCGGAGATGCTTGAATGTGATAAACAAGCTTTGTACGTTAACTGTTTTGTAGCCAATCAAGTTAAAACTCGTGTAACAAGATGTAGAGACTACTGGTATAAATATAGCCTTCTGATTCAATAAAGTCAGACAATTCATTTGTATCAAACTGTGTCTCCGTCTCGCACTGCGACAAATGGTGACCCCGACGTGATTCGGGTTGAAAATTTTCCGGTCGCAGGTCTCCAAGAACTTTGTTTGAAGAAGAAAGGCTGGGAAGAAGCCGGTTATTGGTGCGCACCACTCATCACCTCCTCGCGATTGGCAGGTGAGCTTGGAGAAACTTTTTTATTATGGGTTCAAATATTTCAAAAGAAGAACGAGACGTTTATGTTACTTTAAAGACTTTACTTAATAAGGATAAAAAAGTTATATCGGGCCATGATTTAAAACTGGTTTTAAAATGGGCCCGTGAGCATTTTCCCGACATCGATTCAGTCTCTACTTATGACCCTTCATTTTGGGACGAGGTCAGAATTAAATTATGGGATGCCGCTACACAGGGCAATAACGAAACCGCCAAACTCTTAGCTCCTTGGCGAATACTCTTTGAAACTTTAAAAGGAAAAGAACCTACTACTCCATCTGCCCCTCCGCTGCCAATCACCGCCGCTATGGTGAATGCGGACTCGGACCCAGACCCCTTTGACCCAGGTCCTGTCGATCCTGAATCGGAACCCGATTTATACCCTGATGATTATGATGATCTGCGAAGTGTGTGGGCGGCGATTAGGGTTGAGGCACAGAAAGCGGGGGAAATGGACATTGCCTGCTTAATTGAAATCCCTCCAAAGCCAAAACCCCGTAAAAAAGACAGAGGATCTGTGATAGTTGCGCCTGTAATATATGGTGGGCAAGGGCAACCACGATGGGCCGCGCTGAATTTCTCTATTGTAAAAGAACTTCGCCGCACTGCAGCAGAAAACGGCTTAAGCTCTCATTATTTTCAAGGCTTGTTTGCAAACGTTTGCGAAGCGCATGTACTTACTCCTTATGATTTAAAATCTATTGCTGCCCTCCTTCTCAATCCCGCGCAACAATCATTATGGGAATCGCGTTGGAGAACGGCGGCAGAAAAGCTGCTGCGGGAGTATGCAGCCGGAGATAACCAGCAGCTGCAAACCCTTACAATTGACCATCTCATGGGTACGGGTGAGTTTGGCGACCCCGCGAAACAGGCCCGACATATTCCGAGAAAGGCACTGAAAGACAATATGCATATAGCAAAGAGAGCCTTCTTACAAATCCCTAATGCAAATAGGCCTGAAAAAGCCTTTACGACAATTTCTCAAGGGCCAAAGGAACCTTATATGGATTTTATTTCAAAGTTGCAGGACGCCCTAGAAAAACAAGTTGATAATACCGAAGCCCGTGATATTCTCCTTCTTAAATTGGCTGTTGAAAACGCTAATCCTGATTGTAAAAAACGCCTGAAAACTTTACCTAATCCTAACCCAACTTTAGTTGAAATGATGGAAGCCTGTAATAGGTTTGGATCTTCCGAACATAAATACGAAGTTATGGCAACGGCATTTAGAAATATCCAGCTTACTTTGGCACAACCTAGATCCTCGGGGTCCGCCCCTATTTGTTACGGCTGCGGGAAAATGGGACATTTGCAGAAGCAGTGTCGAATTAAAGCATCAATTCCCATTTGTACCCGGTGTCGAAAAGGTCGGCACTATAATAACCAATGCCGTTCTAGGCTTGATATTGATGGGAACGTGATACCTCAGCGGCAGAATGCTCCCCAGGGAAACGGGAGGCAGAGCGCGGGCCGGCGCCGCGCTCCGACATCAAATTACATGCCAAACCAGCAGATGTACAACGCTCCGCTACCACAAGCGCCAGCGGTAATGCCGACACAAACACCATTCGGGCCACAGGTGGCAGCGCAGGCTTGGACCTCTTCACAGAATATGCTGTTACATTAACTGATACCACTGTTCACCTCATATCAACAACAACGAAAGGACCTTTGCCATCAAAGACTGTAGGACTTATTATCGGAAGATTGTCTACTACATTTTCTGGTCTTTTTGTTTTGCCAGGGGTCATTGATAAGGATGCCATCGACATTTCCGTCATGGCTTGGACCCCAACACCACCTTGTAATATTCCAAAACATAGCCGCATCGCGCAAATTGTGTTGATATACGGTGCAGCTGATTTAGTTGCTCATTCATCCAATCAGAGAACAGGAGCCTTTGGCTCAACGGGAGCTCCACAAATTTTTTGGTCTCATCTTATTGGCGAAGATAGACCACTTATTACGTGTCATGTTTCTTATAATTCTCAACAAATTACTATGACAGGTTTAATAGATACGGGAGCAGATGTTACGGTTCTTTCCAAATCTAAATGGCCACCAAATTGGTCCTTAGTGCCTACTCCGTCAGCACTGGCGGGAATAGGTGGCACGGGTACCAGTTTTCAAAGTCAATTTCATGTTCAAATCAAAAATCTCCAAGGGCAAACAGCGACAGTTAAACCGTTTGTCTGTCCGGTCCCAATTAACCTTTGGGGTCGGGATGTTTTATCACAATGGGGAATGCGACTAGAGACTCCTTTTTAGTAATGGCCACTGACGTAAGGCACAGAGTACCCAACATTACATGGAAAACAGAAGACCCTGTGTGGGTCAATCAGTGGCCATTGCCTGTAGCGGGAGGAGCCATTCTTGCTCCTGAAGCTCGACGAGCTGCTGGTCTCTTCCAGGACTCCAGCCACCACACAGCGCTTCCAGGGTAGAAGTGTAGCGGGAAGAGCCTTTCTTGCTCTAGAGGCTCGACGAGCTGCTGGCCTCTCCATGCCTCGCACCAGAGTGAGCTGAGGTGCCTTCTGTGGGTGTGTGTCCCACCTTTATTGGCCCCCTGGTCTTGCTCATGCCCAATAGGGGCCTGTCCTAATCAGGCACAGGCGGACTCACACCCACTCTTTGGCAACTCGAGGCACCTGATTGCCAATGTCTCTCTACATTTCCCCCCCCCCCTTTTTTTTTTTTTTTTTCCTTAACACTGATTACAGGATACAAACATTTTACAAACATTTTAACACGATTTACAAACATTTACACTTATACACTTATAACTTACGGGATTTACACAAAAATACACTTTTTAACACTGATTACAGAACACACTTATACAGGATTTAGACATACAGGATTTTTACAGGATTTTTCTTCGGGCCCCGCGGGACACTCAGCTAAGAGCATCGAGGGGGCGCCGAGAGGCAGACATACAGGATTTTTACACAAAAATATAACTTACAAGATTTAGACATATAACTTACAGGATTTTTTACACATACAGGATTTTTTCTCAGGTACCCGTTCAATGTCACAAAGTCTCCCAGCCCAGGCACTTTTTGTTCTTCTCCCTCCGGTATCTGCTCTTCTCTTGGCTTCCCTCTGCTCAGGGGCTTCCAAAGAGAGAATTCTTATCTTGGCTTCACTTTGCTCAGGGGTTCCTCATGGGTTTCTGGTTCCTCCGTGGGATTCCATACCATGGGATTCCATCCTCCTGGCTTCCTTCCCTCTGCTTCAGGGGTTTCCAAAGAGAGAATCCTTATCTTGGCTTCCCTCTGTTCAGGGGTTTCCAATCCAAAGAGCTTGATACCTTTCAGGGAGAGTGTTAGCCCAGGCATTTTTTCAAATCAGGGAGAATGTTTCTGTTGCCACCTCTTCACACTCTGCTTCTTAAGTTGTCTGTATGCTGCCCGCATTCTCCACCAAATGTAGCGGGAGGAGCCATTCTTGCTCCTGAAGCTCAACGAGCTGCTGGTCTCTTCCAGGACTCCAGCCACCACACAGCGCTTCTAGGGTAGAAGTGTAGCGGGAAGAGCCTTTCTTGCTCCAGAGGCTCAACGAGCTGCTGGCCTCTCCATGCCTCACACCAGAGTGAGCTGAGGTGCCTTCTGTGGGTGTGTGTCCCACCTTTATTGGCCCCCTGGTCTTGCTCATGCCCAATAGGGCCTGTCCTAATCAGGCACAGGTGGACTCACACCCACTCTTTGGCAACTCGAGGCACCTGATTGACAATGTCTCTCTACAATTGCCAGAGGAGAAACTCTGTGCTTTGAAAACTTTAGTTCAAGAACAGCTCCAGAAAGGGCATATAGTGCCTACTTTCAGTCCCTGGAATACTCCTATTTTTGTTATACAGAAAAAGAATGGCACTTGGCGTCTGTTACATGATCTTAGGCGGGTAAATGCTGTTATGGAACCGATGGGTGCATTACAACCAGGTTTACCGTCGCCAACTATGATTCCTCGAGAATGGGCAATGATTGTTATTGATCTTAAGGATTGCTTTTTTAACATCCCGCTGCATCCGTCAGATGCTCCTAAATTTGCTTTCTCGGTACCTGCTATTAATATGACAGAACCTCTCTCTAGGTATCATTGGACAGTTCTCCCACAAGGAATGAAAAATAGCCCTACCATATGTCAATGGTATGTTGCTCAGGTATTAGCTCCAGTACGGGAACAATTTCCCTGAGCCTTGATTTATCACTATATGGATGATATTTTACTCGCTGCTGAAAAAGAGGGGGAATTATCATTATTATTCGAAGAAATGACAACTACTTTAAACCAGTCAGGCCTAAAAATATCCCCAGAGAAAGTTCAAAAACAGGAGCCATGGAAATACCTAGGCTGGTGAATTTCCAGACAGAAAATCTCGCCTCAGCAGATCACTATCGCTGCTGAAGTAACTACTCTTAATGATCTTCAAAAACTATTAGGCACCATAAATTGGCTGTGTCCTTTGTTAGGGATATCGAATTCGGATCTAGCTCCTTTGTTTGACTTGTTAAAAGGTGATACTGATCTCAATGCCCCACAAGTCTTGACCACCGAGGCAGTGGCAGCCCTAGAAAAAGTATCTCAGACTTTAATGGCTAAACAAGCAGCAAGATGGGATCCACAACTCCCTCTTGCATTAGCTATAATTCCAGATGGGAAAAAATTTATGGGACTACTTTTCCAATGGGATGAATCACTTTCTGATCCACTTCTTATATTAGAATGGATTTTTCTTCCTTATCAATCTACAAAGACAATCCTTCGTCAAGTAGAAATGATCTCTGAAATCATTATTAAGGCTAGAAATAGAGGAATTACGTTAACAGGCAGAGATCTTACTCATGTTTATGTCCCCTTTACTGAATTTTACCTTGATTTTATAATTCAACATGAGGTATTGTTTCAAATTGCAATTCTTGATTTCCCGGGAAAAATTTCAAACCATTTTCCTCCTTCCAAACTGTTGCATGCTTCTCTACCGCTTGTTGAATGCCCAAAAATATCTGCAGCGCCCCTTTCCGCTTTAACGGTTTTTACTGATGGTTCTGCAGCCACCCACAAGGCTGTGGTGACTTGGCTTAATGATTCACAGGAGTGGGTTTCCGATATCACGTTTCACCCAGGATCTTCGCAAATTGTCGAACTTGCTGCGGTCGTTAGAGCATTCCAATTGTTTTCAGACCAAGCAATTAATTTGGTTACTGACTTGCTTATGTTGCAGGAATTGTACAAAGGGCTGAACATTCTGCGCTGAAAAATTTAACACATCCCCTTCTATACCCTTTGTTGTTACAGCTAATTTCGCTACTTGATGCTAGGAAATATCCGAATTTCGTTTTGCATATACGCTCTCATATCTCTTTACCAGGTTTTCTTACACAAGGTAATCATCAAGCAGATCTCCTCACACTTAATGTTAATGTCCTTCCAAACATTTTTGAACAGGCTCGTATACACCATTCCTTTTTTCATACGAATTTGCGTGGTCTAAAGAGACAATTTAATCTCAGTACCCAGCAGGCGGCTGATATAATTTCTGCCTGTCCTGATTGTCAGCAATCCTCCTTATCTTCTAACTCCTTGGGCACTCTTCCTAGGGGACTACAAAGTTTAGAACTTTGGCAAACGGATGTTACACACTTTCCTGAATTCGGTCGACAAAAGTTTATCCATGTTTCCATTGATACCTTTTCAGGTGCTATTTATGCATCTTGTCATACCGGGGAGACAGCAAAAGACGTTCAGCGTCACTTTTTAAAGGCATTTGCCTCGTTAGGAATTCCTAAGCAGATAAAAACAGATAATGGCCCTGCATATACTTCACGTTCTCTACAATCTTTTTTTACTGACTGGGGAATTACACATATTACGGGTATCCCTTACTCTCCTACTGGTCAAGCAATTGTGGAACGAGCCCACCATACCTTAAAAACTATATTACAGAAACAGAAAGGAGGAGTTGGAGCATTGTCAATACCTGAAGAAAGACTGCTCAAGGCTATATATACTTTTAATTTTTTAAATTGTTATACTTCAGATGTGCCTCCCATTGCTAAACACTTTACTAGTAATAATCTTTTTCAATTCCAGGAAAAACCTCCAGTCCTTATAAAAGATATGGACACGGGACAAATTAAAGGTCCATACTCACTTATAACATGGGGGAGGGTTTATGCTTGTGTTTCCACAGATCAAGGACTTAGATGGATTCCAGCGAAAAACGTTCGACCCTACAGGCTACGAGCTGCAAAGGACTAATATTTCTTGTTACTATTGTTTCACCTGTAGTAACTTTTACTCTGCCTAAAGAAAATGTGTGGCTCACTTTGGCAAACACCACAGGTCTGCAATCGCTATGCATAGCAACAGCTACGCCGCAGAACCCCTTCTCTACATGCTTGGTGGGAGTTCCCATGGACACCTGGCCGATCCCTGAAGATCTGAAATCAATAATGACTGGAACGCATTGTGTTGATTCCTGGGATGGTTGGGTACCATATCTCACTCCAGCTTCTCTGGAACCGCAGGAAATTGAACTGTTAGGGTCCATAAAAATGGATTTTTGCCTTAGGTTTGATTATATAGGGAAAAATAAGACCAAAGCGTGGGATGTTTCTCCAATACATCCTGTTTTTACCAATGCATCCCTTTGGTGTAATTATACCTCTAAAATTGTGTCTAAATCCACTAACAAACCTTTATTGCTTCCCCCGGGTTTGTTTTTTATTTGTGGAGATAGAGCATGGCCTGCGATTCCTTCCCACATTCATGGAGGACCCTGCTCATTAGGCAGACTGACGTTGTTAGCACCTAATGATAGCACAATTATACAATGGCGAAAGAAATATCGGCACAAAAGACAGACACACGCTTTTACCAGTGACTGTCGAGATGACGTTAATTTTTGGAATGTACCTCAGGTTCTATTTTCTTCTCTTTTAGCACCTGGAGTTGCCAGCGCTAAAGCATTAACAACACTCAGGAGGTTGGGGTGCTGGCTGGCAAAGCAGAATAATGCTACTAGTGCAGCTTTAACTGATTTATTAATGGATGTAGATAGTGTTAGACATGCTACTTTGCAGAATCGCGCTGCTATAGATTTTTTGCTTTTAGCTCATGGACATGGGTGTGAAGATTTTAATGGAATGTGTTGTATGAATCTTTCTGATCACTCTCAATCTATACATGCTGCAATACAATCACTTAAAGAAGGGATTACACATTTGCAGTCACAGGATAACTGGGACTGGTTTGATAATCTTTTCTCAGGATGGGGTTTAACAGGATGGTTGTGAAGTTTAGTTAAGACTGTTTGTTATGCTTTATTTGCTTTTTTGCTTTTTTTTATTCTTGCTGCCCTGCATTTTACAATGCTTTCAGCGGATGTTCGATCGTGCTATGAACCGGGTTTATCTTGTCCAATCGGAAGGGGGAATTGAGACAGCACAGTCTCGCACTGATAGCAGTGAACAATTGTTAATGAAACAATTTCACCATAAGCCTTGGGCTATCAGTAAGAACAGGGCTACTTAATGCATACTTTGTAACCGCAGGAACAAAGCCTTGGGACATCAAAGGTTAAGGAGTAAACAAGGCGATTGGATTAGGGGACCTGGTTAAGGAGCATGGCGCTCTTACAACATCCGCGGAGATGCTTGAATGTGATAAACAAGCTTTGTACGTTAACTGTTTTGTAGCCAATCAAGTTAAAACTCGTGTAACAAGATGTAGAGACTACTGGTATAAATATAGCCTTCTGATTCAATAAAGTCAGACAATTCGTTTGTATCAAACTGTGTCTCCGTCTCGCACTGCGACACTCGAGCAGCCTGCAGTAAGGCTTCTGTCAGTTGTCTCCGGAAATAAAAGAATTACAACTTGGATTTTTTTTCAAGGCAATTGAAAGTATTGGTGAGAGCTGAGTGAAAAGAATCTGGCTGAAAATCCCCACAGCATCTTCTTTGCTTGATTGATTTCTTGTGAAGCAGTAGATTTACAAAAATTGATATTGTGTAAATTTTTCATTCTTCTTTAGTTTTTTTATGCTCTACTGTTATGAAGTTTGTGATCATTGTACATAGTTACTGCATATAATGCCACCAATTATTCTCTAATTTGGAGTGCCCTATCCTAAAAGACATCAGTTTGTTAAATGCACCTTTTGAACAATTGAATTGGACATGCTTTTGGAGAACTAAATTCACAGGTACATCAAGTCCCAAGGATGTTGCTACAGAACCCTTAGCTTTGGAGGTGACACTGCTTGAAGAACAAGGACTCTGCACATCATACATACCACCACTGCCTGAACTGAAGAAGCTGGAGTGAAGATGCTAAGCTTATAGCCATCATGATGTCATTGCCTTATGATATTGCCTTATGATAACATCATGCCTTGTGATATTTGGACTCATGGGGTGAGGGGATTGGACTGTTGAGATGTCATTTGAGTATATGGTTTTTGTGATCCAAGCAATCAGCATTTGTGATTGCACAGCCTGAACAATGAAGTATCTACTTTTGTGCCTTTTTAATATATATATTCATACATACTTATGAGCGATTTGTGATCCCTAAAACTTGCTTGGAAAAAACCTTTAATTGTTAGAGGAACAGAACTGATATTATGACTGTACAGAAAAAGACCTTGAGTGTAATTTCATGTTAATCTGATCAAGAGGTATTTGGATGGTCTCAGGAGGCTGTCACTCTGTTTACCCTCAGAGGGTAACTTTTCCCTCAAAGGGAAACTCTGGCCTGGGAGATGGAATCTCCTGTGGCTGTTGTCTGGGTCAGGCCATGGGTTGTTACAGTCCTGTGCTGTTGTGCCAGCAGCAGGTGGTTGTGCTGGAGTGCCCTGACATTTCCTGTAGCCCCCACAGGGCTGTGCTTGGCACCACAATTGAGCAGCTGCCCTGACTGAGGTTGGAGCACCCCTGGCACCTCCAGTGTCACCCGTGGCTTGCAGGGGAAGAGGAGGGAAAGGAGATTCCCCCTGGCACTGCCTGGGTGTCCCGTGGGAGAGTGGGAGAAGCAGAGGTTGTGTCTCTAGAGGGGAACTGGCTGTGCTCGAAAAGAGGGAGTCTGGCACTGGTCCTGTGCTGCTTGGCTGGGCCCCTGAGACTGAGAGAGTTGCTGGCAAGCAGAGAGTGCTGCAGAGAGAGAGCTCTGGGCAGGAGCAGCTCCTCTGCAGAGCGCAGCAGGGCTGAGGTCACTGCCTGCAGGAAGCAGGGCAGGGGAGAGGAGGGAGAGAGAGGAGAAAGGAAGCCTGGGCTGGGAGGAGAGCTGAGAGCTGCCTGGGGGAGAAATTTTAACAGCCTCTGCCATGGTGAGTCTCTGGCTGTAGGGCAGTGAAGCTGGGCTTCCTGGAGGATGTCTTCTCCAGCTGGCAGCCTGTGCCACAGTTAATGGGAACCTTCTGGAGGATTTTGGTGGGCAGGAGGAAAAGGTTTGGCAGAGCAGGGCTGTCCTGGAGCAATGTCAGAGAGAAAGGGCATGGGGCTGCCTTCTGCTGGGGATGGCTGCAGGGGCTGAGGGGGTGTGTGCTGGCAGGGGTGCCCAGGGCTGGCTGTCCTTCAGAGCAGGGTCCTGCAGCCCAGGGGCTGTGTGCTGGGGCAGGGACTCTGCTGCCAGCCTGCCAGGGGAAGCTCTCAGCATGCCCAGGGAGCTCCCTGGTGCTGGCAGAAGCTATGGCTGGCAGGAGACAGGGAGCACAGGGAAGGTGAGATATGGGGCTGTGAATCCCTCACCATAACCCTCCTGTGTGCTAGGAACCTCATCCAGTGCTTTCACCCTCCTTTACCTCAAAGATATATCCAGCATCACCTTCCCAGGTTTATCAGGGTCTGTGTGACAGCACAGCCCTCAGCCAGCCCCTGGGGTCTGGGGTGTTGGGCACCTCCTCTTCCATCTGCTCACACAAGAGGTGAAGTGAATCCGTGCTGCCATGTTCCCGCCTCCCCCTGCCCAGGGGCTGGAGGTGCCTGCCAGGCATTATCAACATCTGGGAGGGGTTGTGCACTGCTGGGAGAGGGAAAGGCTTTCCTGAGTGCCCCTCTGCCTCTCTCCATGCCCCCCTCAGCAGCTCTTGCTGTTGATGTCAGGCTGGGATGGGGAGTTTCAGCTGCAGGCACAGCTCTTGTGGCTCCTCCCATGCAGATGGTTTCAGGCAAGGAGGTGTCCAGCTGTGCTCTGCCCTGGGAAGCTCTGGGCAGTGCAGTCTGAGTGAGGCTGGGCAGGGAGCTGACCTCCCTTCATCAGATGCCCTCATTCCATCCCTGGGCTGTCTCCTTAGGCTGTCTGTCCAAGTTGTGAGCTCCCTTCCATGGGGCACAATGAGCCTCGTGTGTCCTGGGCTGGAAACGGGGTGCTGTGACCTTGAGACACTGAGTGCTCTGAGCTGGGTCCCTCTGCTCTCAGCAGGGAGAGACAGAGACACAGCCCAGCTCCCCCTTCTCTGCATGCAGCTGCAGGCAATGCTCTTTGCTCACTCTGTTCTGCCTGAGTGCTGCAGCAATGCTGAGGGTTTCTGATACACAAGAACACTCCCCAGAGGAGATGGGGTAAGCTCTAACAAAAAACCCCCAAACTTCTAAAACTGCATTCTCTTGTCAGGAATCTTTTATGCAGGGAGGAGAGTATCTGAAATGCCTTTGGCATCACTAACAATCACATATGAAAAATGTCCATTCTAGGATTGCCCCCTGTCCCCACAATTCTCTTTAAGCCCCTGTTGCAGAGCTGGGACAACTCCTTGGCAGCCTGTTAAGAGTCCCTTGCCTCTTGACAGAGACAGCAACAACCATGGCTGAAGAAAATTGCATCTTTGTAGGATTGAGAGGGGAAATTTTTCATAGAATTGTCTCCTAAATTATTGTGTTTCCTCTTCAAACAGCTCTCCATGCCTTTTAAAAGCAGCCGATGTCCAACAGCAGCTCAGTCAGCCCGTTCCTCCTCCTGGCATTTGCAGACAGGCGGGAGCTGCAGCTCTTGCACTTCTGGCTCTTCCTGGGCACTTACCTGGCTGCCCTCCTGGGCAACGGCCTCATCATCACCACCATCGCCTGTGAACACCACCTCCACACCCCCATGTACTTCTTCCTCCTCAACCTCTCCTTCCTCGACCTGGGATTCATCTCTACCACTCTGCCCAAAGCCGTGGCCAATTCCCTCTGGGACAACACGGACATCTCCTACAGGGGATGTGCTGCACAGCTCTTGTTAATTTTATTCTTCATTTCAGCAGAGTTTTATCTCCTGACTGTCATGTCCTACGACCGCTACGTTGTCATCTGCAAACCCCTGCACTACGGGACCCTCCTGGGCAGCAGAGCTTGTGTCCACATGGCAGCAGCTGCCTGGGGCCCTGGGTTTCTCAATGCTTTGCTGCTCTAGGCCAATACATTTTCCCTGCCCCTCTGCCAGGGCAATGCCCTGGACCAGTTCTTCTGTGAAATCCCCCAGATCCTCAAGCTCTCCTGCTCACGCTCCTACCTCAGGGAAATTGGGCTTCTTGTGGTCAGTGCCTCTTTATTATTTGTCTGTTTTGTTTTCATAGTGGTGTCCTATCTGGAGATCTTCAGGGCTGTGCTGAGGATCCCCTCTGAACAGGGACGGCACAAACCTTTTCCACGTGCCTCCCTCACCTGGCCGTGCTCTCCATGTTCATCAGCACAGCAATCTTTGCCTACTTGAAGCCCCCCTCTATCTCCTCCTCATCCCTGGACCTGGTGGTTTCATTTCTGTACTTGGTGGTTCCTCCAGCAGTGTACCCCCTCATCTACAGCATGAGGAACCAGGAGCTCAAGGGTGCTATGTAGAAAATGATGACAGGATTGGCTTCTCAAATAATAAAATGTTCAATTTATTACGCATAGAATCGATAATGTATCTCATTCTGTTAATAATGTGTCTCATCAGAGATTCAGCCTGCGTTCTGGGACTGCTGTTGTTGGAGGTTTTTTTTCTTTTTTTTACCTGTGATAATGATGTGAACAATGAAATTTCATTGTTTGTATCATTCCCAGTTCTGTATCTTCCTTTCTGGTATTAAAAATAAAGCTGCTGGAAGGACTTTATATAACAAGATCTATGTTCTCTGGGCATTGATATAAAAAAGGTTCCAGCAGTGAAATTGGAATGAAGTCTTTGGTGCCAGATATTAAAATACAAATTGACTGTGAACCTAGGTATTCAGAGGAGGATTAAAAATTGATTGAGGATCTGGGAGGAAACAATTTAAAAGGGGAATGGGCTAAAACACCACAAGGCAAGCTAATAGTACCCTTAGTATTATTGTGGACCGTGGTTATGGCAGAACACAGGAAGACCCATTGGGGAACTGAGGCCTTATATAAATATTTGAACCAGCACATAGTGGCTCAAAACTTATATGCCACTATTAAACAAGTTACACGACAGTGTGAACTATACTTACAAAGTAATACAAAAGTAGTACCTAAAGCTAACATTGGGCAGGTTGGAAAATGAAATCCAGGACAACAATGGCAAATTGATTTTACGGAATTCCCAAGAAAATGGGAATTTTGATGCTTACTGGTCCCTAACAGATATTTTTTCAGGCTGGCGAGAAGCATTCCTGTTCAAAACTAACAAAGCTTGAGAGGAATAATACCAAGATTTGCTGTCCCTGCAGTATTATCATCAGACAGGGCACCACATATTACTGAAAAAAATTGTTCAACAAATCAGCAAAGTCCTGGGAATAGATTGGCAACTCCATACTCCGTATAACCCCCAATCAAGCAGCCAAATGGAGGAGATCAATCTTCTAATCAAATTGCAAATTGTCAAATTAGGCCAGGAAGCCAACCTGTCCTGGCCCCAGTGGCACTGGGGAGGATAAGAACCAAACATATCAGAGCCTGCTCTTAGTCTGACATCTGAATTGCAAAACTAACTCTTAAAGAAATTTAAAACAATTTAAAGCAAAACTGAAAACAAATGGAGTCTTCAGCTTGTTCTGCCAGTTCCACTGGGGTTCAAAACCAAACCGCTTCCTTCTATAAGGAGGAAGAATTTCGTGAATATGCTCTGGTTCGTCCCTTCTGGGACCATCTAACAACTCATAAATATACCCTGAAGGATACTCTTTATGATTTGATTTACAACAATTATAAGAAGGGCGACTTTACCACCCTTGCTAGATCTGTAAAAATTTTAGACAATCCTTCTGCTCTTGACAAAGATTCCAAAAAACAAGTGAAAAGATTCAGGGTAGACTATTTCAATGCTCGTGCCTTTTTTATCCTGGCCACTATAATTTGGCAGGAGAAAGAAGAATTGCACCAAAAATTAGAAAATCTTGAAAGTGGCATGTTTGTAGAATTTGGAGACCTCCTAAAAAAATTGACGAAGCTGAGGAATCTAGGGAACAAATTTCTGAAATTGGTGCTAACCCTAATCCAATGCTAGAGTGCCCACCATCTACGTCTGAATATACAACAGACGATGGAGAGTATGTCTCTCCTGCAAGATCCCGTAAAAAACCAGTGCATTTTGCACCCAAAAGGGGGAAAAGCAGACCCTCCATCTTAAAAACAAAGCCACAGCCAAAAGCTGCCAACACGCAGACACGTACTCCCCCTCAGACTGTTAACCCACCCGAGGGAGAAATGGCTGAATTATGCCAGTGGGTCAGCACATTTATAAAATCTGGGGCTAAGAGATTTGATAAATTGGATGAAAAGGTCCAGCAGCTCGCTGCAATGAGCGAGAAGGCCTCTACACAGTCTTCCTCCTGCCACGAGTCTTCTGATAGTTCAGAAGATGAGAGCATGCCTGTAACACATAAGCATCAGTGTCCTGCAATAAGAGCAGAACATACACGTGAACTAGATACAGGACGAGAACAAGTTACTCATAAAGAATTTCCATACTCTCCTCTGGAGCTGACACAATTAAAAAGACAATTTGGCAGATTACCCTTGGAAACTGATATAGACTATGTAGTAAGGGTTTCATCTTCTGGTGGAGAACACATATTAATATCAGAAAAAAAAGCGTCAGGCCATTGAGGTCCTGGAGTTATGTAAATTACTGGAAATTCCAGAGCTCCATGGTCCCTGACCCAACGAGCTGCTTATAATATGGGCTTCACTGACCCCATAGCAAGGGGAGAACCCCATGTATTGCGAGGGGGTCTCACCCAGCTACTGGACAATGTTCATAAAGCCAGTGTGATCCAAATAATTTATGACCAAGCTCTGGTGGTTAACCAGGAGGATCCACTTATGCGAAAGGTAAAACCTGAAAGAATGGATATTCTCATCAGAGGGCTACCTGCACAACTGCAAAATCTAGCCCTACAGATCAAGGCTAGAATTGAAAATTCAAATGCAAATTCTCTGCTTGGCACAGACTACACTTGGTGTGATCTGCTAACATAACTGACAGAATTTGGACGCAAATATGTGGCACCCGAAGCTGCTTCTACATCTGTAAGAATTCTTCAAACCCCAGCGCATTATAACAATAACCAAAAATTGACTTATGCCACTGCCGCTGCCATGCCTCCCCAAAATCCTCCTCACCAGCAGGACGAACCACGGGGTGACTGGACAGTTGTAAATAGGGGAGGTAGACGGAGAAATAATAATAATAATAATCATCAGAATAGAACCTCCTGAGACAGAAATAATTCACCACCAGGTGAATTGGGACCTTTTGCAAAGCTTAAAGAGGAAGCTAAGCGAAAAGGCATCCCTCCTTCACTTTTGACTCACAATTTTACCTATGGCCATCTAAAAGCCTTGGTAGAAGAGTGGCCTGCCAGGTCACATTCAGGGGAAAGATCTGGAAATTCCCATAATTCGGGAAACTAAAACGCCCTCTCTCTGCTAATAAAAAGAAAACAAAAGGACGGCAGAGAGAGGAGACGGGTCCTGATCCCAGTTCAGTAAATTCTATTGACCCCCTGAATAAACCGTGGGAAAACCATCCCTATAAATCAAATTGATTGGTCTGAAAATAATGATCAATCAAATCCTAAAATATCGAGCCCTCCAAAAGACTGGCAAAATGTGCTACGATTGGTCTTGAATAAAAATGGTGATTTAGAGCTTACTTGCGCTGTTGGGCCAAAATGCTACCCTATCACATTTGTAGTAGACACCGGCACACTGATCTCCACACTAAAATCTGATGTGGCAAAAAAATGTGGTATTAATTCTTCTCTGAAGCCAATATTTGTTAGTGGTGCTTTGGGGAAACCTGTTTTACAAAAAACTGCTAAAGTTTCCCTCAAGCTGCCGGGAGATGAGGAGTTAATTCGAACCCAAATGATAGTAGATGACATTCCTTACCATCTGTTAGGAATGGACGTATTGATTGGTCAGTCCTGGAGAGATGAAAACGGCCACTTTTGGAATTTTGGCACCCCCACTCTTAAAGTTAGACTGTTAAAAACTGCCCCTCGCCTCCACCAAAGCAAAATTACGAATGTCGAACAATATTCTATTCCCATAGCAGCAAAAGAAGGTATCAGAGAAGTAATTTCTGACCTGAAACAAAGAGGTATAATAGTGCCTTGCCATTCGCCTTACAATTCCTTGATTTGGCCCTTAAGAAAACTAAATGGTAAGTGGAGAATGACCGTGGATTATAGGAAATTGAATGCCGGTACTGAAAAATTAACTGCTGCTGTCCCAAACATTGCAGATCTGGTGCTAGAAATCCAGGAAGCAGCACACCCAGTGCTTGCCTCTCTTGATGTGAAAGATAGTTTTTTTCAAATTCCCATTGATTCCGAGGATCAAAAATATTTTGCTTTTACTTGGGATGGAATACAATATACTTTCACCAGGTTGTCTCAGGGCTACAAACATTCTCCCATGCTTTCCCACCATGCTCTGGCACAGGAGCTGGAAAATATTCCAGAAATAAAAAACAACCCAAATGTAAAAATCTATCAATACATTGATGATGTGCTGATAGGTGGTCAAAATGAGCAAGCCGCCGTGAGAGCAGCTTATGATGCCATAATTGGGCACTTAACGAGCTTACAAATAGAAATTCCCGAAGATAAAAAGCAACCCCCCTCCCAAGAAACAAAATTTCTAGGAATCAAATGGAAAGGTGGGACATGGAATATCCCTAATGATACTCTCTCTCACATGGGAGAAAAAAAAGGCACCCACAAATAAAAAGGAATTACAAGAAATTATGAGAACTTTGCAATATTGGCAAAAGCACATACCTGACCTGTCAATCATCGCTAGGCCATTATATGACTTGTTAAAGAAACACTGCCACTGGGAGTGGACTCAAACTCATGATGAGGCGCTAAAACTCCTATTCCTAGAGGCACAGACCTTTCAGACCCTGGGACCTCTTCACCCAGAGGACCCAATAACAATTGAATGGGGTTTCTCTTCCAGTGCGTTATCTTATCACTTTTGGCAAGGGGGTCCAGCTGGAGCCACCAGACCCATATTCTCAGTCGTTAAAGGACTCAGAGAAGCGGTATTCGGTCCTGGAAAAGGCTCTGCTCACAGTCAGCAAGGCGCTGAGGGAGATAAGCAAGATAATTAAAAAACAAAAGGTAATCCTGCAAGGACCTTTTAAGATAATTAACCAGGTATTGTCTGGAAAGCCACCTCCTGAAGGAATTTCTTAGAAAGGAACAATTAGGAAATGGTATAGTCAAACTGAATACTTTGCTGAACTTTTCCAAATTGAAGAGGGTCCTGATAAGCAACTGAAAATTCAGGAACCAATTGGATCTACAAATGAAAAAGATTTAATAATGAAAACTCCTAGCCCTATTAAAGAAGGCCCAGAGTACAACAGTGATATGAATGCAGCCTGGTTCACAGATGCTTCTTCCCGGAGGGAAGGAAAAGTATGGTTTTTTAACTCTGCAGCAATTAAACCTTCCACAGGCAAACAAATAATAAATCAAGATGAAGGAAGTGCACAAGCAGGTGAACTGGATGCTGGTTTTGGGAAAATAATAACTGGGAAATTAATAGAGTGCCTGTATGGCATACAGAGAAGTAGAAGGAAGTACTACAAATTGCAAAACAAAATCCCAATTTTCATGTAGGCTGGATACCTTTGCATCAATCCAGTTTAAGAAATGAAGCCAGCAAATATAATAACCAAGTTGATGAATTTGTAGTGAAATGAGGCAACCAGGTGCCACTAATTGCCAGGGAGTGAGCATGAGCTTGTGTCAGGCCCACCTGTGCCTAATTAGGGTGGGCCCCCACTGCGCATCAGCAGGACCAGGGGGCCAATAAAAGGTGCGTCCTGAAGCACAGGCTCAGCTCAGTCTTGAAACTCACAATCTCGGCATGCTTGGCTTTAAGTGCTGCTTTCAGCACTGCAGTACCTTTATTGCTCCACTAGAGCTCATGCCGTTAGGGTGAGGCTTGAGTGGCGTAGCCGGCTAAGCACGTAACGGCACACCCGAGCAATGCTGAGGGCCGCGGGTTCGAGACTCCTCAAAGCCTCACCCTGCTCGTGAGTGAATTTACCTAACATAAGTAGAATTAAACTCATTTTGCAAAATCCACTGAATTAAAACACATGGGTGACAACTGACATGAATGATAAACAGCACAAAATTAGCACAAACTGGACAATCTGTGTGGAATAAGGTTTAAGTTATCTTTTTCCCTGTGTACTGTTAACAGATGTTTTCTTTTGGTCCTTTGTGTAATTAGGTTTTGTGTATTGGGACAGAATGAGGTTGAATTAATGTGACTGCAGGTATCAGTAACCCTAGGACATCAAAACAAAACACCCCTGGTGTACAGTCTCAGACTTGGCTACTCTGAAACTGACACTGGAAGAAATTACTTACTGCTGGCTGGGAGGCTAGCCAACTCTTTAGCTTAGGTAAAGTAATTTATAACGTCATGATTTTGTCCATGATTGCTCCTGGATTTGCTGTTCCTGTAATACATTTTATTGGTGGTATAATATCAGATGTAATTTGTATGTGTATGAAATGGGCCTTTGTTATATATATTTGTTTTTATAGCATTGTATCTTATTTTATAATTATTATTATCATTCTTATAATTTTTATTACTATTGGTATTGTTATTATTAGTTCTCATATATAATCATCTCCTTCTCATTTAATTGCTAAGATTCTGTAACCGTCAATATTTTACCTTTCTTTCCATACATGTTGTAAATGTCACCACCTGACAGAATTGCTTTGTACATGCACATACCTTACTCATATTAGGTTGATTCTTTTGTAAAAAAAAAAAAATAAAAAAAAAATTATTTATATATATATATAAATGTGTTTATCCCGAAAACACACTCCCCTAGCCTCAAAACCCACGGGGTGAGGTGACGTGATATGGTGAGGTATATATGATGTGGCAAATGTGTGGTACAACAGACAGTTTACCACCACTACCCCCCACAAACACACATTAAAAATATACTGGCTTTTGAGCCAGGTAAGACATGCAGTGGGAAGAACTGTGCCAGGCAGGGCGCGATTCCCGGTTGCTCCTTAATGGAAACCTCAGAGATGGAATCGGCCTTCTAAAACAGCACAGATTACAAAAAAGAGCCACACAACACAACCACGCCAAATGGGATGTGTGTATATATAGGGATGTGTGTATATATATATATATACATATAAAAAAAAAAATACTGACTCAAGAGCCATGGGGTGAAATGATGTAAACACTTTAAAAATACAAAATATGTCTCTTGAATCAATTTTTTCTTCTCTCTTCCTGCTTGGTTGCAACATTCTATCAATTAACATATGTTTACCTCACCATATGCCTGACAGACACCTAAAAGATAAGAATGCTTATCAGGTCGCCTCCTGGTGCATGGTGGAGACAAAAACAATGAAAGTAGCAGGACACCCAAAAGACTGAAAGATTAGGATGACTCATCTCCGGGAAGTCTGTGTGTATCTGGGACTTATGCAAAAAAGAGACTCCTCTTCTTTTTGCTGTATAAAAAACCCTAGGAAAAAAGGAGAAGAAGCAGCTTTTTTCCTCTAGACCCCCCCTTCTCTCGGCACTTCGGCTTCAGCTACGGGACAGCAACAGCGGAGGAACGGAGAAGCCGAGAACCCAAAACCAAGCAGGAGCGACGGATCCTACGCACCCAACTACAGCCAGAGGCCAGGGCCGGCGGACGGTGAAAACATCTTAATTACCCCCCCTTCCTTTCTCTTCTTAACGACTCTTCTCTCCAAAGTAGCTAATTGTATAAATCCTAAAAAAAATCCTTGTAACTTGTTTAAATCATAAAGCTTTTTATTTTTGTAAATTCATGCGTCGTCTATGAGTGGTGGCTGAATTTTCCTCTCAATCAAAATATAAAATAATAACTCAGATTGTAACACCTGCCCACTCTGCTTCAGCAATCCCCTCTTTGTCCTTCACCTGCCTGGAATCACAGAATTCAATCACAGAATTCAATCACAGAATACCTCAATATGGAAGAGACCCCTGAGCATCTCCTTGTCTTTGGATCATCAGTGAGCTTCCTGAAGATACACTCCATCCCATTATCCAGGTCATTGATGAAGAGATTAAACAAAACTGGACCCAGTACTGATCCCTGGGGGACATCACGGGTCACAGGCCTCCAACTTGACTCTCTGGCACTCATCACAACCCTCTGAACTCTGCTGTTGAGCCAGTTTTCAGTTCACCTCTCAGTCCAATCTTTCCCAAGATTCAGTTTTTCAGTTTTGTTATGAGGATGTTATGGGAGACAGTGTCTAAAGCTTAACTGAAGTCAAGGCATATGAAATCCACTGCTCTTCCTTCATCTGCCCATTTGGTCATCCCTTTGTAGAAGGATATCAGGTTAGTCAAGCAAGATCATCCCCTTAAAGAAAGAACTCGGATATTGTGTCTTGTTGATATAAGCTGCTTGCTGAGTCTTTGCTGCTTAGAAGCAGAAGCCCGTTTATGAAAGTGAGAAAACAGGCAGATTAATTCAGCTGAGAATTCTAAGATAGCTATAGCTGAAACCTGGATGATTTTGTATTGATACATACACATGTTCTAGGATGAACTCAGATAAGGTTTGCTACGGGGACAGAAAGGGTTTGCAAATTACTGTACCCTCAGCACTGAGAACGAGATAGAAAACTGTGAAAGGCAGACAAAAATCATGCAGCCAGATCTGTTCTGTGCATCAGCAGTTTTCATAATATTGAGCTGGACAAACTGGAGAGGTGAGCCCACGTGAACCTCCAGAGGTTCAGCAAGACCAAGTGCAGGGTGCAGCACCTGGATCAGAAAAATCCTCACCATCAGTAAAGGCTGGAGGATGAGGTTTTAGAAAGCAGCCCTGCAGAAAAGGACTTGGGGTTGCTGGTGGATGGAAAGCTGGACATGAGCCAACAGTGCACGTGTGCAGAAGGCCAGAAGGGCAATCACATCCTGGGCTGCATCAAAAGAAGAGTGTCCAGCATATTGAGAGAGGGGATTCTGCCACTTGGCTTTGTCAAAACCTCACCTGGAGTACTGCATTCAGCTCTGGAGCCCTCAACAGAGGAATGACATGGACCTGATGGAGTGGGTCCAGAGGGGGGGCCACGAAAATGATCATGGGGCTGGAACACCTCTCCTGAGAAGACAGAGTGAGAGAGCTGGGGGTGTTCAGCCTGGAGAAAAGAAGGATCTGGGGAGACCTTCCTATACTAAAGGAACCCTAAAGTAATGCTGGAGAGGGACTGTTTGCAAACGCCTTTAGAGGTCCCTTCCAACCCAAATTATGCTGTGATTCCCTGTTTCTCGAATCTTCAGCCAAGTCAGTTACCATGGGGAGTGCCGAAAAATGTCACAAGGTGGGCTTTGGAGGCACCAAAACCACGGGTGGTTTACAGAGACTGATGAGCCAAGACTCAAAAGATTGTGAGAAATAGAGGAGTAATATTGGAGTGCCTGAAGGGTGGGTTTGGGCATGGTGGAGCTTTTCTTCAAAGTGGGAAATTGCTTGGGCAAGAAAGAATGGCCCAAAGTGCAGCTGGGGATGCCTGGAGTGGAGAGCAGAAGAAAGAAATGTCACTGCAAGGGCCATGCTGGGGAACACCACATCCCCCCGAAGGAGCCTGGATCAGCCCAAGGCTCTGTGTGCCAAGGCAGAGGCAGGGAGGACACAGCGATCTCAGGAGTGGAAGGGGACAGCAAGGTGGGGCAGGCGAGTGAAGGAACAGAGCCTGCAGGGCAAGAGGCACAGAAGATGGGACACACCAGGACAGACTGTGGTGGAGATGAGAGAGGGAAAAGCTGTGGAAAAGCTGGAGGAACACTTGGCCGAGCCAAGCTCTCTATGACTTTGCTGATGGCTCTTGTCTCTGTCCCTGATGGCCATGGGGAGAAAAGTGAAGCTTCCAGCAGCGCTGGAGTTCAGGGCCTCCTTGTCCATGTGCGGGAGGCTGGGAGGTGCCATGCCATGGTCCTACCCTTGGCATTGCCCATCTCCATATCCCAGTGCTGCCAGGAGAGCCCTGAGGGCTGAGGGAGGGACAGGATCTCCCTTGCCAGGGTCTGGGGCTCAGGGCTGGTACCTTTGGGGAATGGGCTCAGGGCTGGGCCCTTTGCAGTCCTGACACACAGCCAGGCTTCCTCAGCACCAGAGCCACCTGCACCTTCCTTTTCCCCACCTGCCATCACTGCCTCCTGGTTCCTGCTCCCCCCACACCCTGACGGGGACGCTTTCTCAGGGCTGTCCCTCAGGGGGACCCAGGCACACGCCAAGAAATTTTGGACTTGGACTCTGCCTTGGACTTTCTTGTTGAGAAAGGAGCTTCTGCAGCTTCCTCTCCTTGCCTCTTGAGCAATTGTCATGGGCTCAGCATCAACCCCCCAGAGGGCTCATGACAATTGTGAGCTGGGCTCCTGGGATGAAGGGAGCTGCTGCCAGTGCTGCAGAGAGACAGCTCTGGGCAGGAGCAGCTCCTCTGCAGAGCACAGCAGGGCTGAGGGCACTGCCAGGGTATCTGGGGGAGATGAACAAGGCAGAGAGAGCTTCAAGGGGGTGAAGATGGAGGGGATAAGTGCCAGCTCAGTGGAGGAGAACCTTCCCAGCTTCTGACATGCTGAGTGTCTGGTGCAGGGCAGTGAAGCTGGTGCAGTTCCTGGAGGCATCTCCTAAAGCTGCAGAGCCAGAGCTGATGGGAGCTGTAAGGGGGGAAGGGGCTGGAGGTGGAAGGGGAATTGTGAAGAGGAGTGAGGGTGTGTTTGCAGGCAGGGGTGCCCAGGGCTGTCCTTCAGAGCAGGGTCCTGCAGCCCAGGGGCTGTGTGCTGGGGCAGGGACTCTGCTGCCTGCCTGCCTGCCAGGGGCAGCTCTCAGCCTGCCCGGGGAGCTCCCTGGTGCTGGCAGAAGCTGTGGCTGGCAGAAGACAGGGAGGACAGGGCAAGGTCCTGGTGCTGTTGAGAGAGGGATGAATTACTCAGGACTGCTCACAGCTCCAGCTGATGCCCAGAAGATTTCTGAGGGGAATTTTCAGGAGTCCCTTCAGGGCAGGGCTTTTCTTCTCCAGTCTGGGCTCTCCTCAAGGCTCTGCTTCCACTTGTCTCTCCAGGACATGGAAAGCTCTTTCTGCACTCTGCAGAGGGCACAGAGACCCCAGTTCTCCTTGTCTGAGCTGCTCCCTGAACAGCCAGAGATGCCCCTGGACAGGTCCTGCTGCTGCCAGCAGGGGTCTGCAGGGCAGAGGTGAGCACTCAGGGGGTGGGATGGGGGCTGTGAACACTGACAGGGAGGAGAGCTGGGGACAGAGAAAGAGCTGCAGGCAGCAGAGATGGGCAGGGATTGAGAGGGAGCTGCTGCCTGGAAGAGGATGGCAGGGGGGATTCCTGCACCTCCCAGCCATCCCCTGCAGAGCTGCTGCCCTCCCTAGAGCAAAACCCTGCTATCTTTCACACACAGCACAGTCCCCCAGCTCTTCAGATAATGGGCACTGAGTTCTGAGGATCCTTCCAGCAGCCCCTCCCCCAGCAGAGAGGAGAAATGGTGGAGTCTCTGCTTGTGTCTCCCTGTCCTGACTCTCTTGGCAGCAGAACTTTTGCAGGTTCCCCTCTTTCCCCTGCTGCTGCTGCCCTTGTTCTTCCCCTTCTTTTTGCTGGTCTGGCGGGTGAGGATTCAGGTGCAGCTCAGACACTGACGCTTCAGGTCCTGTCCCGTGTCTGTGTGCATGGAGGAAAAGAATCCAAACCACCTGAGATTTGGGGCTGTGTGGACTTCAGGATGTGGGGCTAGGGTCAGCGCACTCTCTCATCAGGATACCACATTTTTGGGTCTTTGCCTCTATGCTAGAGCAGAGAAATCCACCCACAACCCTTTCATTTCTGCTCGTCAGATAGATGTATTGAGTGTGACAGTGCTTAAAAGCTCCTGGGTTTTATCTGAGATTCCCCTTGTGTTACTCTTTACTAGTTGTAGTACGGCAGCACTGACCTCTCGCGCTCTTTTATGGACATTAAGCCAGGATAAGCTGGGGTGTTTTAAAGGGACATTCCAAAATATTCATGAATCAGGAGAAGCAGTCTGTGTGTCTAGGAGGAATTTAGTATTGCTTTTTGAAGGAACACTGCCCTAACTTCTGCCTTTCTTTTCTTCCGCTGATAGGTCTATATCCCTAGAGGCTGCTGATGTCCAACAGTATGGACAGATGGATCAGCCCGTTCCTCCTCCTGGCATTTGCAGACAGGCAGGAGCTGCAGCTCTTGCACTTCTGCCTTTTCCTGGGTTGCTCTCTTGGGCAACAGCCTCATCATCACCACCATCGCCTGTGACCACCACCTCCACACCCCCATGTACTTCTTCCTCCTCAACCTCTCCTTCCTCGACCTGGGATCCATCTCCACCACTCTGCCCAAAGCCATGGCCAATTCCCTCTGGGACATCACCTTCAGGGGATGTGCTGCACAGCTCTCGTTCATTTTATTCTTCATTTCAGCAGAGTTTTATCTCCTGACTGTCATGTCCTACGACCCCTACGTGGCCATCTGCAAACCCCTGCACTACGGGACCCTCCTGGGCAGCAGAGCTTGTGTCCCCTCTGAGCAGGGACGGCACAAAACCTTTTCCACCTGCCTCCCTCACCTGGCCGTGGTCTCCCTGTTCATCAGCACAGCAATCTTTGCCTACCTGAAGCCCCCCCTCCACCTGCTCCCCATCCCTGGACCTGGTGGTGGCAGTTCTGTACTCGGTGGTTTCTTCCAGCAGTGAACCCCCTCATCTACAGCATGAGGAACCAGGAGCTCAAGAATGCCTTGAAGAAACTGATGTCTGGTGATTTTTCAAAAGGATTAAAATGAGTGATTTAATCTGCAATTCTCTCTTTACATAGCTCATTACAAACCCAACTACTCTTCAGGGGGGTTTTATTTTGTTTGGTTGTAGATGTGAAGTATTTTGTTTAGATTTTACTCTTTTCCCTTTCAAATTTTTGCCCAAATAGGAATGTGCCCTTTCTCATAATGTGATTCTGTATTTTTTTTTTTTTCCTTGAGAGGTGTGTCAGTGAAGAACTGTGTCCTCCCTGTGTGCATTTAAGCAGAATAAAGAACCTTCCAGTGATTGTTTGCCTGCGGCCCTTCCTTTGAGACCCTCTCTGGAGCTGCAGGGCAGTGCCTGTGTGCAGAACTGGAGGGGAAAGAGTCCTGTCACAAGGGCACTGCCTGGGAGCACCAGCACTTGATCTTTTCGAAGCTGTACAAATGTACAAATGTATAGAAAGAAAGGTAAAATATTGACGGTTTCAGAATCTCAGCAAGTCAATGAGAAAGAGAAAATGTCGATTATATATGAGAGCTAATAATAACAATAGCAATAGTAATAACAAATATAGGGATTACAATAATTATATATAATACAATGCAATAATCAGAAGTACATAACATAGGTACATTTCATACACATACAAAAACATAGGCACATGTCATACACCTACAAATTATATCACCAATAAAATGTATTACAGATAACTGCAATCCAGGAGCAAGCATGGAGAAAATCATGATGTTATAAATTACTCTACCTAGGCTAAAGAGGTGGCTAGCCTCCTAGCCAGCAGTAAGTAATTTCTTCCAGTGTCAGTTTCAGAGTAGCCAATTCTGAAACCGTAGACCAGGGTCTTTTTGTTTTGATGTCCTACGATTACTGATATCGGCAGTCACATTAATTCACCTGCATTCATTCCCAATACACAAAACCTAATTACACAAAGGACCAAAAGGAAAAACAAAAACAAACATTGGATCATAGTATACAGGGTAAAAGATAACTTTATTCCACACAGATTATCCAGTTTGTGCTAATTTTGTGCTGTTTATCATTCATGTCACCTGACACCCATGTGTTTGAATTCAGTGGATTTTGCAAAATTAATCTAATTTTACCTATGTTAGGTAAATTCACATAAGCAGTTTGTTCAGGTTGTAGGCGTTGTCTGAAATTCCTGGGAGGCTGCTTCTCGGTGTTGTTATCTTGATTAGGCGACAGGGGAAAGAATGCAGTCAGACAGGGACATCCGTTTACACCCCACCTATTATTGACAGTGGTAATTGCATAATTAAGTCTGTCATGCCAATTACTCTCTTGAGGCCTAATGAGTCTTTTTAGCAACCCATTAGTCCTTTCTACAATTCCATTAGCCTGCGGATAGTAAGGAATACGAAAAGTCCAGTTAATATTTTCACTTTTTGCCCATTGCTGGACCAAGTGGGAAGTGAAATGAGTACCACTATCAGACTGAATACTGGTAGGTTTAGGCAAAATGCCAAAGACCTTTTTCAAGAAAGAAAGCGTATTTTCTCCATTTGCTTTTGCATAAGATTCTGCACAAGTCAGACCAGATATCACTTACAGCATTACAATAACATATTGTTTGTTTCCTGACCTCCAGAAGGGTCCTATATAATCTATTTGCCAAGTAGACCATAATGTTTTACCATCTCTGAGGTGTAAGCTATCAGCTGTCAGAGGGTGTTCACCCAACCGAATCTTACACAAATCACAAGCAGAAATAATTGTTTTACATTGCTCCCGTGTTACAGACCATCCACGTGATTGTGCTTCTTTATACAAATCAAAGATACCAGAATGACCCCTTTTGCAATGAAGCCATTCCAATAATTTTCCCCATTCGTGGATTTCACCTTGATTAAGAGCATCTCTGATTTCAATTCCATTAATTCTTGCCAATTCATCAACTAGGTTATTGCATTTGCTTGCTTCATCTTTCAAATCGGATTGGTGAGAAGGTACCCAGCCTACATGAAAATTGGGATTTCATTTAGCAATTCCTAGGATTTCCTTCCATTTTTCTGTATGCCATACCGGTACACGATTAATTTCCCAGTTATTAATCTCCCAAAAAGTTACCCATTCAACACAGCCTTTAAATACAGCGAAAGAATCTGTATAGATATATACAGGTTCTGTAGTGGCTTTTTCTTTTACAAATACATTCAAAACAGCATCCAGTTGGCCTACTTGTGCATTTCCTTCATCTTGATTTATTATTTGTTCCCCCGTGGAGGGTTTAATTGCAGCAGATTTAAAAAAACATGTTTTCCCCTGTCTTCTGGAAGAAGCATCAGTGAACCAGGCATTATGCATACTGCTTTCAAATTCTGGGGCTTCCTTAATAGGGCTAGGAGTTTTCATAATTAAATCTTTTTCATTCGTGGAGTCAAAAGGTTCCTGAATTTTTAACTGCTTGTCTGGACCTTCTACTATTTGAAACAGCTCATCAAGATATTCAATTTGACTGTACCATTTCTTATCATTCCTTTCTGAGAGATACCATCAGGGGGCGGTTTCCCAGATAAGACCTGGTTAACCACTTTAAAGGGTCCTTGCAGGATTACCTGTTGTTTTTTAATTATCTTGCTTATCTCCTTCAGTGCCATGCTGACTGTAAGCAAAGCCTTTTCTAGAATTGAATATCGCTTTTCAGAGTCTTTTAATGACTGTGAGCCGGACCTTGTTGCCAAAAGTGATTAGATAAGGCACTGGAAGAAAAACCCCTTTCAATTATTATCGGATCATCAGGGTGGAGAGGTCCCAGGGTCTGAAAGGTTTGTGCCTCTAGGAGTAGAAGTTTTAGAGATTCCTCATGGTTGTGATTCCACTCCCATAGGCGATGCTTTTTCAATAAATCATACAACGGCCTAGCTATTATTGACAGGTCTGGTATGTGCTTTTGCCAATACTGCAAAGTTCCCATAATTTCCTGTAGTTCTTTTCTATTCGTGGGTGCTTTTATTCCTCCCAAGTGAGACAGAGTATCTTGCGGGATATTCCATGTCCCACCCTTCCATGTGATACCTAGAAATTTCGTTCCCTGGGAGGGAGGCTGTCTTTTTTCCTCAGGTATTTCAATTTGTAAGCTTGTTAAGTGTCCAATTATGGCATCATAAGCTGCTCTCACGGCTTGCTCATTTTGACCACCTATCAGCACATCATCAATGTATTGATAGATTTTCACATCTGGGCTATTTTTAATTTCTGAAATATTTTCCAGCTCCTGTGATAGAGCATGGTGGGCAAGCGTGGGTGAGTGTTTATAGCCCTGAGGTAACCTGGTGAAAGTATATTGTACTCCATTCCAAGTAAAAGCAAAATATTTTTGATCTTCAGGGTCAATTGGAATTTGGAAGAACATATCTTTCACATCCAGAGATGCAAGCACTGGGTGTGCTGCTTCCTGGATTTCTAGCACCAGATCTGCAATGTTTGGGAGAGCTGCAGTTAATTTTTCAGTATTAGCATTCAATTTTCTATAATCTACCGTCATTCTCCATTTGCCATTTGGTTTTCTTATGGGCCAAATTGGGGAATTATAAGGTGAATGACAAGGCACAATGATACCTTTCTGTTTTAGGTCAGAAATTACATCCCTGATACCTTCTCTTGCTGCTAAGGGAATAGGATACTGCTTAACATTCGTAATTTTGCTTTGGGGGAGGCGAGGGGCGGCTGTTAGCAGTCTAACTTTAAGACTGGGGGTGCCAAAATTCCAAAGGCGACCGTTTTCATCTCTCCACGACCTGCCAATCAATACATCCATTCCTAACAGATTGTAAGGAATGTGATCCACAATCATCTGGGTTCGGATTAACTCTTCGTCTCCCGGTAGTTTAAGGGAAGCTTTAGCTGTCTTCTGCAACACAGGGGTTCCCAAAGCACCAGTAACAAATATTGGTTTGAGTGAAGAATTAATACCACATTTTTTGGCTACATCAGATTTTAACGTGGAGATCTGTGCCCCCGTGTCTACTACAAATGTGACAGGGTAGCATTTTGGCCCAACAGCGCACGTAAGTTCCAAATCCCCATTTTTATTCAAGACCAATCTTAGCACATTTTGCCAGTCTTTTGGAGGACTTGATATTTTAGGATTTGATTGTTCATAATTTTCAGAGCAGTCATTTTGATTTGTAGGGAGAGTTTCCCAAGGTTCATTCAGGGGGTAAGGAGATTTTACTGAACTGGGATCAGGACCTGTCTCCTCTCTCTGCTGTCTTTTTGCTTTCTTTTTAGTAGCAGAGAGAGGGCTTTTTAGTTTCCCGAATTATGGGAATTTCCAGATCTTTCCCCTGAATGTGACCTGGCAGGCCACTCTTCTACCAAGGCTTTTAGATGGCCATAGGTAAAATTGTGAGTCAAAAGTGAAGGAGGGATGCCTTTTCGCTTAGCTTCTTCTTTAAGCTTTGCAAAAGGTCCCAATTCACCTGGTGGTGAATTATTTCTGTCTCAAGGGGGCCTATTTGGACGCGGAGTATTGTTATTACTATTATTATTTTTGTTATTATTATTTCTTCGTCTGCCTCCTCTATTTACAACTGTCCAGTCACCCCGTGATTCCTCCTGCTGGTGGGGAGGAATTTGGGGAAGTCTGGCAGCCACAGCGGCATACGTCAATTTTTGATTATAATTATAATTTTGGGGGGGTTGAAGAATTCTTACAGGTGCAGACTCAGCTTCGGGTGCCACATATTTACACCCAAACTCTGTTAATTCAGTAAGTAGATCGGACCACGTATAGTCCGAACCTAATAGCGAATTTTTATTTGAATTTTCGATTCTAGCCTTGATCTGTAGGGCTAGATTTTGCAGTTGCGTAGGTAGCCCTCTGATGAGAATATCCATCCTCGCAGGTTTTACCTTTAGCATAAGTGGGTTCTCCTGGTTAATCACCAGAGCATGGTCATAAATCATTTGAATCACACTGGCTTTATGAACATTGTCCAGCAGCTGGGTGAGACCCCCTCGCAATACATGGGGTTCTCCCCTTGCTTATGGGGTCAGTGAAGCCCATATTATAAGCAGCTCGTTGGGTCAGGGACCAGGGCGCTCTGGAGTTACCAGTAATTAACATAACTCCAGGACCCCAGTGGCCTGATGCTTCTTTTTCTGATAATAAAATGTGGTCTCCACCCAAAGATGAAACCCTTACCACATAGTCTATATCTGTTTCCATAGGCAATCTGCCAAATTGTCTTTTTAATTGGCTCAGTTCCAGAGGAGAATATGGAAACTCCTTATGAGTAATCAGTTCTCGCCCTGAATCTAATTCACGTGTATGCTCTGTTCTAATTACAGGACGAAGACACTTATGTGTTACAGGCATATTTTCCTCCTCTGAACTATCAGAAGTCTCATGAGAGGAGGAAGATTGAGTAGAGGATTTCTCACTCATTACAGCGAGCTGCTGAACCTTTTCCTCCAATTTATCAAATTTTTTAGCTCCAGTTCTTATAAATGTGCTGACCCATTTGCGTAATTCAGCCATTTCTCCCTCAGGCAGGTTAACAGCCTGAGGGGGAGTGCCTGCTTGTGTGTTGGCAGCTTTCAGGTGCAGTTTTGATTTTAAAATGGAGGGTCTGCCCCTCTTTTTAGGTGCAAAATGCACAGTTTTTCTGCGGGGTTTTTCAGGAGAGACATATTCCCCATCGTCCGATGTATATTCAGACGCAGATGTAGTGCCTTCCAGCATTGGGCCAGGGTCAGTACTGATTTCAGAATTTGGCTCAGCTTCCTCAATATTTTTTAGGAGGTTCCCAAATTCTACAAACATGCCACTTTCAAGATTTTCCAATCGTTGGCGCATTTCTTCTTTCTCCTGCCAAATTATAGCAGCCAGGATAAAGAAGGCACGTGCATTGAAAAAGACTACCCCGAGTTTTTTCACTCGTTTTTTGCTGTCTTTGTCCAGAGCAGAAGGATTGTCTAAGATTTTTACAGATTTAGCAAGGGCGGTAAAGTCACCATTCTTATAATTTGTGTAAATTAAATCATAAAGAGCATCCTTCGGGATATAATTATGAGTTGTTAGGTGGTCCCAGAAAGGGCGAACTAGAGCATATTCACGGAATTCTTCCTCCTTATAGAGAGAAACAGTCTGGCTTTTACCTCCACTAGACTTAGCAGAACAAGCGATGGCCTCCATTTGTTTTTACTTTGATTTAAGTTATTTTAAATTTCTTTAAGAGGTAGTTTTTGCAATTCAGGCGTCAGTCTAAGAGCAGGCTCTGATATTGTTCCTCGATTTTATCCTGTCCGTGACGCCAATAAAATGTCGTGATCCGCTTATTATTTATATATCGATTATGAGGATAAATCAGCCACTACCCATAGACGACGCTTGAATTACAAAATAACAAGACTGTTGGATTTAAAATTAGTTACAAGGGTTTATTTCTAAAACAGGGAAAGCCGGTTTACTGGCAAAAGGCCTTTGCATAAAGTAATCACCTTAACGCGAGAGTCGTTAGATTAAAAGAGGAAAGAACAAAAGAGAGAAGTTATCACCATCCGCAGGACTGGCCTCGGGCTGGAGTTGCTCCTGGTTCTCCGCCGTTTCGAGCCTCTGCTGTGTTTTCATAGCTGGAAGCCGAGGTGCCGAGAGGAGGGGGCGTCTGGACGAAGAAGCCGCCTTTTCCTTTTTCCCTAGGGTTTTTTATACCCCAAAAGAAAGAGGGCTCCCTTCATTGAATATGGCCCTGATACATACAATCTCCAGGCTTCCTGGGATGAGTCATCCTTATCTTTTGTTTCCTGGAGTCCTGCTAGTTTTGGGCGACCTGATAAGTAATCTTATCTTCTAGGTGCCTGTCAGGCATACATTGAGGTAAACATATGGTAATTACAAGCAGGATGAGGGAAAAAGGAAAAAAAAAACTGATTCAAGAGGCATATTTTATATTTTCAATTCCACACGTATACCACACCGAATGACAGAAGCTCTGTATTAATACTCCTCCCAATCCTGATAAAGAAAGGAGAGAGAATAAGGAAGAGAGAGTGATGGGTTGTAAACTAAACTATTCAGCTTTGTTGAAACAGTATTGATAAAAAGGAAAAATTAATAAATATTTACAAATATTCAGAAAAATGGTACTATGTTACAACCCCCTCCCTCCCAGTTACTGTCACATCACAACCACGGCTTCAGGACAGCTATGGGAAAGTTCAGGCTGGACTCCTGGGGTCAGAAGGCCTGGTTTAATGCCAGATCCGTTGCAGTGGTGATGGGTGGGGTGATCATTGCTATCTTGAGTTCCTCCCTCCTTGTCCTTCAGTTTTAAAGCCTGTTAAAGCAGTTTAAAGAAGGAGCTGAAGGCATGGACAGTGTAGGGCAGCCTGCAGGAGAGGTAGCCAAGAGCTGTGGAAGGCTTAAAGGCCCAACAGGACCAAGGGCTTTGTCACCTCAGACATGGCAGCTGCCTCAACACCGTGGTCTATCAGAAGTAATTTTGTCCTGAGGCTTCTGGACTTTCTTTCCCCTTTTTGGGGCGGTAAGGATATGTCAAATTTTTTTATTACTCATTTTAAAACTCTACTTTCCCCAGGAAGTGTCCTGACTCACAAGTGAGGGATGGTGTCTGCCTTCCCATTGACTGGAGTTAAGAGTTAAGCCTCACTGCTTCATTAATAAATAAATAATGAAAAATCCTTGGCTTCAGAGCCACCTTCACATAATCTTTGCCACCCTGAAATCATGGCCTCCAGTGATCTGCTGTAAAAAGGCCCTGGGGAAGCTCTTGTAGCAATGGCCTCACTGGGGCCAAACAACGCTTCAAGGTACTTTCAGGTTCCATTCTGACTTCTGGAACAGTTTGTTCATTCATCTCTCAGCACCTGAGGATCATGGACTCAGCATCAAACACACCCTGGGGCTCAATGAAATAATGACAGCAAAAAAGGGCCATGGGTCTCCATGGGATATTGTTCAAATCTTCCAGACTTTTACAGCTAATTGGAGAGGTTTTCCCAGTGTAGTTAAGGAGGAACATTTCATACTGTGAATAATGAAAACTGATTCTGGGGTTTTTTTTGCTTTCTTGTTTGTTCTTCTTTCTTGTTTTGT